>NC_044566.1:31952070-32252070 GCF_007565055.1 Rhinopithecus roxellana
TATATACACACATCACGTATTATTTATCCACTCATTGGTTGATGGGCACCTAGGTTGGTTCTGTATCTTTGCAATTATGAATCACACTGTGATAAACAAACATATGCTGATGGTGTCTTTTTTGATACAGTGGCTTCTTTTCCTTTGGGTAGATAATAGCGGGATTGCTGGATCAAATGGTAGGTCTACTTTTAGTTCTTTGAGAAATTTCCATAAGGTTTTCCATAGAGGTTGTGCTAATTTATATTCCCACAAACTGCATGGAAGCATTCCTTTTTCATCACATCAACACTAATATCTATTGTTTTTTAACTTTTTAGTAATGGCCATTCTAGTTGGGGTAAGGTGGTATTTTAACACTTTAATTTGCATTTCCCTGATGATTATTGATGTTGAGGAGCTTTTTCATGTTTGTTGGCAATTTGTATATCTTCTTTTGAGGAATCTCTAGTCATGTTCCTTGCCTACTTTTAAATGGGATTATTTTGTTTTTCTCTTACTGATTTGTTTGAGATCCTTATAAATTCTGGATATTTGTCCTTTGTCGGATACATTGTTTACAAACATTTTCTCCAATTCTGTGGGTTTTCTGTTTACTCTGATGATTTTTTTCTTTTTCTTTTTTTTGCTATGCAAAAGCTTTTGTTTAATAGGCCCCATTTACTTATTTTTATTTTTGTTGCATTTGCGTTTGGGGTCTTACTCATAAATTCTTTGCCTAGGCCAATGTCCAGAAGAGATTTTCCTAGGTTTTCATCTAGAATTTTTATGGTTTTAGATCCTAAATTTAGATCTTTAACCCATCCTGAGTTAATTTTTTTATGTGGTGAGAGATAAAGATCCAGTTTCATTCTTCTATATGTGGCTATCCAATTTTCCTAGCACTGTTTATTGAATATAGTATCCTTTTCCCAGGTTATATTATTGTATGATTTGCCAAAGATCAGCCAGTTGTAGGTATTTGGCTTTATTTATTGGTTCTCTATTATGTTCCATAGGTCTATGTAACTACTTTTATAGCAGTACCATGCTGTCTTGGTTACTGTAGCCTTGTAGTATAATTTGAAGTTGGGTCATGTTATGCCTCTAGATTTCTTCTTTTTGCTTAGGATTTCTTTGGCTATTTAGGCTCATTTTTGGCTCCAGATGAATTTTGGGATTGTTTTTCTAATTCTGTGAAAAATACTGTTGTTATTTAACATTTTTATTAGAATTGCATGAATCTGTAGATTGCTTTGGGAAGTATGGTCATTTTCACAATATTGATTCCCCCAATTTATGAGCATGGAATGTATTTCCATATGTTTGTGTCATCTATGATTTCTCTCAGCAGCGTTTTGAAGTTCTCCTTACAGAGATTGTTCGTCTCCTTAGTTAAGCGTATTCCTAGGTATTTTATTTTTTTCTAAATATTGTAAAAGGGATTGAGTACTTGATTTGAATCTCAGCTATGTCATGGTTCGTGTATAGCAGTGCTACTAATTTGTGTACATTGATTTTGTAACCAGAGACTTTCGTGAAATCATTGATCAGATCTAGGAGTCTTTTGGAGGAGTCTTTAGGGTTTCTAGTTACAAGATCATATCATCAGCAAACAGAGTTTGACTTTCTCTTTCCCAATTCTGAAGTCCTTTATTTATTTCTTTTTCCTTATAGCTCTGTCTAGGACTTCCAGTGCTATGTTGAATAGAAGCGGTGAAAGTGGGCATCCTTGTCTTGTTCTGGTTCTTAGGGGGAATTCTTTCAACTTTTCTATGTTCAGTATGATGTAGGCTGTGAGTTTTTTATATATGGATTTTATTATCTTCAGGTGTGTTCTTTCTGTGCCTAGTCTGTTGAGGATTTTTATCATATAACAATGCAGGATTTTATTGAATGCTTTTTCTGCATCTACTGAAGTGATCATATGGTTTTTGGTTTTAATTCTGTTTGTATAATGTACTTAATTTATTGTCTTGTGTATATTGAATCATCCATGCGTCCCTGGAATGAAACCTACTTGACTATGAAGAATTACTTTTTTGATGTGCTGCTGGATTCAGTTAACTAGTATTTTGTTGAGAATTTTTGCATCTATATTTATCAGGGATATTGGTTTGTAGTTTCCATTTTTTGTTATCTCCTTTCCTGGCTTAGTATCAAGGTGATACTGGCTTTGTAGAATGAGTTAGGGAGGATTCCATCCTTTTAAATCTTTTGGAATAGTTTCAGTAGAATTGGTACCAGTTCTTCTTTGAATGTCTGGTAGAATTTGGCTGTGAACCCATCTGGCCCTGGGCTTTTTGTGTGTGTGTTGGCAGTTTGTTTTTTCAATTACTGATTTGCTCTCACTGCTTGTTATTGGTCTCTTCAGGATTTCTATTTCTTTCTGATTCCAGCTAAACAGGTTCTAAATTTATCCATTTCTTCTAGATTTTCTAGTTTTGCATAGAGGTGTTTATGTATACGTGAATGACCTTTTTTATTTCTGTGGTGTCAGTTGTAATGTGTCCATTTTTATTTGTTGCGGGAAGTCAGGGACCCCAATCGGAGGGACTGGCTGAAGCCATGGCAGAAGAACATAAATTGTGAAGATTTCATGGACATTTATTAGTTCCCCAAATTAATAATTTTATAATTTCTTACGCCTGCCTTTACTGCAGTCTCTGAACATAAATTGTGAAGATTTCATGGACACGTATCACTTCCCCAATCAATACCCTTGTGATGTCCTGTGCCTGTCTTTACTTTAATCTCGTAATCCCAGCATCTTCATAAGCTGAGGAGGATGTAGATTGCCCCAGGACTCTGTGATAATTGCATTAACTGTGCAAATTGTTTGTAGAGCATGTGTGTTTGAACAATATGAAATCTGTGCACCTTGAAAAAAGAACAGGATAACAGCAATGTTCAGGGAACAAGGGAGATAACCTTAAACACTGACTGCCAGTGAGCCAGGTGGAAGAGAGCCATATTTCTCTTCTTTCAAAAGCAAATTGGAGAAATATCGCTGAATTCTTTTTCTCAGCAAAGAACATTCCTGAGAAAGAGAGTGGGTCCCTGAGGGGAGGCCTCTAAAATGTCCACTTTGGGGGCAGCTGCCTTTTACGGTCGTAGACAAAGGGATGAAATAAACCCTGGTCTCCCGTAGCACTCCCAGGCTTATTAGGATGAGGAAATTCCTGCCTAATAAATTTTGGTTAGACTGGTTGTCTGTTCTCAAACCCTGTCTCTTGATAAGATGTTATCGATGACAATGCATGCCTGAAAGTTCATTAGCAATTTTAATGTCGCCCCATCCTGTGGTCCTGTAATCTTGCTCTGCCTCCATTTGCTTTGTGATATTTTAATACCTTGTGAAGCATGTGATCTCTGTGACCCACACCCTATTCGTACACTCCCTCTCCTTTTGAAAATCATTAATAAAACTTGCTGGTTTTACGGCTCAGGGAGCATCACAGAACCTGCTGACATGTGATGTCTCCCCTGGACACCCAGCTTTAAAATTTCTCTCTTTTGTACTCTTTCCCTTTATTTCTCAGACCAACCAATGCTTAGGGAAATAGAAAAGAACCCATGTTGAATATCAGGGGTGGGGTTTCCCCGATATCTATTTCTCATTGAGCTTATTTGAATATCTCTTCTATTCTTGGTTAACCTAGCTAGTGGTCTATCACTTTTGTTTATCCTTTCAAAGAACCAGCTTTTTGTTTCATTGATCTTTTGTATTTTTTTTGTTTCAATTTCATTTAGTTCTGCTGTTATCTTTGATATTTATTTTCTTCTGCTAGCTTTGAGTTTGGTTTGTTCTCGTTTCTCTAGTTCCTTAAGGTGTGACATTTGCTTGTCAGTTTGTCAGTTTGTGATCTTCCAGACTTTTTGATGTAGGCATTCCGTGCTGGAAACTTTCCTCTTACCACTGTTTTTATTGTATCCCACAGGCTTGATAACTTTTGCCACTAGTATCATTCATTTTGATAATTTTTAAAATTTCTATTTTGATTTTATTTTAAATCCAGAAATAATTTAGGAGCAGATTGTTTAATTTCCATGTACATGTATAGTTTTGAGGGTTTCTTTTGGGATTGATTTCTAATTTTATTCTGCTCTGCTCTGAGAAGATATTGGCTGTTATTTCAATTTTTAAAAATTTATTAAAACTTGTTTTACAACCCATCATATGATCTATCTTGGAGAATGTTCCATGTGCTGGTAAGAAGAACGTATAGTTCACAGTTCTTGGGTAAAGTGTTCTGTAAGTATCTGTTAGGTTCCATTTGTTCTAGAGTGCAGTTTAAGTTCAGTATATCTTTGTTGACTTTCTGCCTTGATGATTTGTCTAGTGCTGTCAGTGGAGTGTCAAAGTGCTCCACTATTATTGTGTTGCTGTCTATCTCTTTTCTTAGGCTTGGTAGTAATAGCTTTATGAATCTGAGTGCTCTACAGTTAGGTGCATATATAGTTAGGATTATTAATATATTTGTGTTGAATTGATCCTTTTATTATTATATGACTTTCTTTGTCTTTTTTTTTTTTTTTTTTTTTTTGCTTAAATAATTATTGTTGCTTTAAAGTCTGTTTTATCTAGGAATAGCAATTTCTGTCACTTTGGTTTACATTTGCATGAAATATCTTTTTCCACCCCTTTATCTTGAGTCTGTAAGGATCCTTTACATTTTAGATGTGTCTCCTGAAGATAGCAGATATTTGTTTTGTGGGTCTTAAAAATCCATTCTGCTAATTTGTATCTTTTAAATTGAACATTTAGGCCATTTACATTCAATGTTAATATTAAGATGTGAGGTAATGTTCCAGTGATCATGTTGTTACCCAGTGACTTTGTTTCCTTCATTGTGTTATTGTTTTGCAAGTCATTTGAATTTTATGCTTCCAGTGGTTCCATGCTGTTGTGTTCCAACCTTTTGTTTCAAGATACCGTAACTCCTTTTAATGTTGATTGTAGGGCTACTCTGGCATTAACAAATTCCCTCAGCCTTTGTTTGTTGAGAAAGGCTATTTATTTATCATTTATGACACTTAATTTTGTTGGATACAGAATTCTTGGCTGACAATTATTTTGTTTATGGAGACTAAAGATAGGTCTCCACTTCCTTCTGGCTTGTAAGATTTCTGCTGAAAAATCTGTTAGTAGTTCAATAGATTTTCTTTTAGAGGTTACCTGATGTTTTTGTCTCACTGCTCTTAAAATTATTTTCTTTACATAGACTCCAGATAGTCTGATGATTATATGCCTTAGTGATTTCTCTCTTTTTTTGCAATTAATCTCCCAGAAATCATTTGAGCTCCTTATATTTGAATGTCTAAATCTATAGCAAGACCCCAGTAAATTATACTCTATTATTATTTCAAATAGGTTTTCCAAACTTTTTGCATTTTTTTCTCCCTCAGGAACATGTATAATTCTTAGGTCTGGCCAGTTTACATAATTCCATATTTCTTGGAGACTTTGTTCACTTATTTTCAATATATTTTTTTTAAATTTTTGTCTGGTTGAGTTAATTCAAAAGCCCAATCTTTGAGCTCTGAAATACTTTCTTCTACTTGGTTTAGTTTGTTTTTAAAGCTTTCCACATCATTTCATAGTTTCCTAAATGTGTCTTTCATTTCCAGAAGTTCTGTTTCTTTTTCTCTGAAATATCTATTTCTTTAGGAAATCTTTCATTCATATCCTGAATTGTTTTAAATATTTTTAATGTTGACTTTCACCTTTCTCTGTATCTCCCTAAGTAACTTAATAAACTTTTGAATTCTTTATCTGGTATTTTAAATATTTCATCTTTATTTGGATCCCCTACTGGAGAGTCCAGAAAGATAATTCTGGTAATGTGAAAAACAGGGTTCTGTAACACCCCCTCAAGATCACACTAACTCATCAGCAATGGATGCACTAAGCTTCACAAATATGCTAAAGGATTAACTGAGAGTGACAAAACCGACATTTAAAATACGGATACAGTGGCTCACTCCTGTAATCCCAGCACTTTGGGAGGCCAAGGTGGGTGGATCAGATCACAAGGTCAAGAGATCGAGACCATCCTGGCCTTATGGTGAAACCCGGTCTCTACTAAAAATACAAAAATTAGCTGGATGTGGTGGCACATGCCTGTAGTCCCAGCTACTTGGGAGGCTGAGGCAGGAGAATTGCTTGAACCCAGGAGGCGGAGGTTGCAGTGAGCCGAGATCCTAACACTGCAAGACTCTATCTCAAAAATAAATAAATAAATAAATAAATAAATAAATACATACACTATTGTTTATTTAAACACAAATAAATATAACCGATTCTATAGTGACACATAAAATACTTATATGTGTATTCTCAGTAAGAAGGATGAAAAACTCTTTCCTCTGTTTACATAGGCTCTGGCTTGGAGCAGGGGGGACAGTGGGATGCTAAAGACAGTACCTGAGTTAAGATTATTAGGATCTAATATTCAGGGCAGGTTTGGTTGTAACAATTTCTCATTTTTTTTTCTTTTTTTTTTTATCTGAGAATACCTTGATTTTTCTTCCAGTCCTGAAAAATATTTTGCTGACTATAGAGTTCTGGGTTAGTAGTTTATTTTTTTTTTTCAGTTCTTAGAAAATGTGTCACTTCCTTCTAACCTCTGTGGTTTGATAAAAAAAAATCCATTGTAATTCAAATTATTTTTCCCTAGAGATAAAGTGTAGTTTCTCTCTCACTGCTTTCAAGATTTTTCTTTGTCTTTATTTTCCAAAGTTTGAGCATTATGTGTTTTGCTGTGATTTCTTTGAGTTATACTGTTGTCATTCATCCAACTTCTTGATTATGTAGATTTATTTCTTTTGCCAAATTTGGAAATATTTTTCACATATTTGTTTAAGTTTTTAGCTCCACACTCCTTATTCTCTTCCCCTGGAACTCTGATGACACAAATGTTAGCTGTTTTCTTTTTGTCCCACAAGTCCCTCTGACTGTATTTATTTTATATTTTTAGTATATTTTCTTTCTGTTGCTCACATTTGACAATTTATATTTTCTATCTTCAAGTCCATTGGTTGTTTTGTGTTTCCTCTCCATTTTGTTTTTGAACACATCCATTTATATTTTTAAAAACAATCGTATTTTTCAGTTCTTAAATTTCTATCTGGTATTCTTTATATCTTCTCTCTCTTTGCTGAGATGTCCTTTTGCTTTTTTTTTTTTTTTTTTTTCTGCTGAGTCTATATGTTTTAATTGGTCCAAGCATGTTCATAATTGCATATTGAAGCAATTTTATGATGGTTGCTGTAAAGTCTTTGTCAGTTAATCCTAATATCTCTCTCATCAGCATTGACTTCTATTAATATTTTCTTCATTCACTTTGAGAATTTTCTAATTCTTAAAGTAATCAGTGACTTTTGTTTGAAACTTGGAAGCTTCTGTTATTATGTATGAGACTCTGGATCTTATTTAAATCTTTGTTTTAGCTGACTTCTTTGACACCACTCTTTCAAGGGACAGTTGGAGAGGGGGAATCAGTGCTGTTGCTTTGTAAGTGCTGTTAGGTGAGAGAGGAAATCTAGGCTCCCTACTCAGCCTAGTAACACCTGGGGAGAGTTTCTCATTACTGCTGGGCAGAGATGGGAATTCTGGCTCCCCAGGTGAAATCCACTCATACTTTTCTGGCTAAGATGGCTAGGAGTGCCTCTTTACTGCTCCCACATTCCTCTACTGACACCGTGGAGAGAGTGACCTCATTTGTCAAGGAGGTGATGAGAATACTGACTCTCCACTAACCCCTTCAGGCACCACCCTCAGCAGATAGAGGAGGGGACACCTTATTATTACTATTAATAGATGGGAGTAGATAGCCAGATTCTTCTCTCTGACTTTGTTGATGAGGAAGGGGATAAGACCACCATTTTTCTTTTGACGTTTGGCTTGAGTCAAGCAGTTATTCCTGAAGGTGTCTTGCTAGGCTGCCCATTCTGTTTTTTTCCTTGTTGTTGTTGTTGTTATTGTTGTTTTGTTTGTTTAGGAAGAGTAAGATTTTTCTGTGGCTTTCATTTTATTTCACTTTTCCTGTGTCTGTTGGATTGCCAGCTTCTTCAGCTCCAAGTCTGGGATACACGTGAGGAACTCACCATCATGGTGTTCCTTGCGTCCTTATGTTCCTAGCTGCTAGCTGTTCTGACTTTTTTTTTTTCCTATTTATCAGGCTTGCTCTGTTTGCTTTTGTGTAACAATGCCAGGGTTTTTAGTTGTACATTGTGGAAGAATAGGGAAATGTTTGCCTACTCCATTTTCTCACATGACAGAATTGAGCAAATAGATTTTGAGAAAAGAATTTGAGTTTATTAATGGAAAAGCAGAAGGCTGAAAAGTTACTTAGTCTGCACGTCAACTGAAACTCTGTGCAGAGATTGGTAATCAGTCATCTTCATTTTCACTCAGAATTATCAAGAAACAGACTGAAAGCTGTATATTAAATCACAGTAACAATTATCTGACCAGTTTCTTTAAGAAGAATTTGTTAAATAGTCTTTGTCAGCAATTCCTACAAATAGAACAGGTTTTCATTGGATTCTGCTTAAATAATCCAAATCAAGTTGTAACTTGAAGAAAACTTTTAAGATATTTTTCAATCCTTCATTGATATAGGTAATAATAAACCTCTTAACATGTTATAAGTGTTAAATAGGCATTTAGTTGCTTTACTGAAGATCTTCTGTGTAGGTAACATTGCCTTTAAAGTAATAGTTTTAAAGGCAACTTGAGTTTATTTTATTTCCTTGTATTTCTTTCAAAGGGTAAATAGTTCCAGCCCTAGAATAGAAATGCATAATTTCCTGGGACTCCTCAGATGAGTAGCCAAAGGGAGAACTGCTTGGCTACATAAAATTTAACATATTTTTAAGCAAAATCATACATATCCAAATGTGGGTTCTGGCAGTTTGGGATGTCATGTCACTATGAGGAATTCCCAAAGGGACTCTGAAACGCTCATGGAATTACTGTGTTACAGCAGTAAACACAGTAGGCATAGTTTCTCTATAGTCATAACAAAGTATGATCTGTGTGATATACTTTGTGTAGTAAGTAATACGAGTGTAATATAACAAGACTAATTTTGCTTAATTTTTACGTGCACCATATGTGATAAAATATGGCCAAATTGTAATTATTTTCATGAAAATATAGATAAATTCCAATGTTTAAAAAGCCTGTAATTTGTTGTAAACTTTGAAGCTATGCATGTGATGTGTTCTTGTTTATTTTATATAATCAATTATGAGAAAGTTAAAAAATAACCAAATATTCTAGGAAATAATTCTTTTTGTGTGTGAAGAAACCAATCATCCAAAAAAAATTTCCAAGAAATATGTCCTGCCATGTTAAGCTAAGCATTTGCATTGTTTAATTCAGTAGTTGCAAATCCCAGGTTCATGGACCCAGATTCTATCCATTGGTGCACCTTAATCTGCTAGTGTGTTCCACAGTTATTGAATATACCCTTATCTGACATCGTCCCTTAGAAAATGCAGCTTGTGAACACCAGATGAGAAAATATACTTGAATAACAGGAAAATATAAATCTACTCATACTGGACCAGTAACACTAATTTTATTTTTTATGTCGAGAAAATTTGCACAATTAAATGGAATAGCTGAGGTTTGTATAAATGGTAAATACAATGAGACACTTAACAAAGCCTCTGGTCCTAATCTGTTATGGGCATCTGCCCCCAGAACACATCCACTTGTGTAAGATACTGTTTGCTTAAGTTAGTATCCAAAAGTGTAATACTATCCTTTTTAAAATTTTCCACATTATGTATATTTTCACTTTGCCTAATCCACTTGGCCTTAACTCACAGTTTAAATTAATATTCACTGAGTGCATATACTGTCTAAGACAGTGTACTATTTCTGCAAGACATATAGGGATGAAGTACACACAGAGCCTGATTTCAAGAATTCCAGAAAGTGAGCCTCCAAACCCCACACCACCTTAGTGTACATTTATCTCTCATTCTAAACACAAAATGAAAGGAACCAGGAAAAATGAAAATCTATTAGCACTAAGAGAAGAGGCTACACAATAGCTGAGTAGGTCTGGGTAAAGAAGCTGTTTTGGATTGATGAGAATGAGTCCAACTGATTCCCTTACAAGAAAGTCTAAACCACAGATCTTCTTTTGATCGTTCTGATAGCCTCGGGAGATTCCTAACTAGGGAATTCTAAACCCCTAATGAAATACTTTCTTAGACTGAAATGATGTTGAGCCCTGAATGGGTAATGCCATTAGGCTTGAGAATCTATTTGTTGCCATAGCCCATTACCAAGTGAATAATTGTGCAAGGGAGAATCACAAAAACAGCTTGGAAGGAAAAAGGAGAAAAAAATAAAGAGAAAGGACACAAGTTATGGCCTTAGCTTGACTAGTAGAACCTCAGAGGAAATATTCTTGGTGGTGTGAAATCTTAGACATTTTTCACTTCTTTGGTTAA
This sequence comes from Rhinopithecus roxellana, assembly GCF_007565055.1. Lineage (NCBI taxonomy): Eukaryota > Metazoa > Chordata > Mammalia > Primates > Cercopithecidae > Rhinopithecus > Rhinopithecus roxellana. The sequence goes on from NC_044566.1 coordinate 31,962,526, forward strand.
TTCCTAAGTATTTAATTTATGTGTGGCTATTGTAAATGGTACTTTAAAAACATTCTTTTTCACATTGTTCACTGTTGCCATATAGAAATGTTACTGATTTTTGTATGTTGATTTTGTGTCCTGCAACTTTATCAGTTCTAGTAAGTTTCTTGTGGAGTCTTTTGGGTTTTCTAAACATAAGATCATATCACCTGCAAACAAGGATAATCAACTTCCTTCTTTCCACTTTGAATGCTCTTTCTATCTTTCTCTTCTCTAATTGCTTTGGCTAGGATTTCCAGTACTATGTTGAATAACAGTGATGACAGTGGTATCCTTGTGTTTCAGATCTTAGAGGAAAGGCTTTTGGTTTTTCTCCATTCAGTGGAATACTATCTGTGAGTCTGTTATATGTAGCTTTTATTATGTTAAAGTATGTTACTTCTAACCCCAGTTTTTTGAGGGTTTTTATCTGAAGGGATGTTGAATTTTATCAAGTGCTTTTTCATCATCAATTTAAATGCTCATATGGGTTTTGGTCCTTAGTACTGTTGATACAATGTATCTGATACACATGATTGATTTGTGTGTGTTGAACCATCCTTGCATCCTAGGGATAAATCCCTCTTGGTTGTGATGAATGATCTTTCTAATATGTTGTTGAATTTGGTTTGCTAGCATTTTGTTGAGGATTTTTGCATTAGTATTCATCAGATATATTGGCCTGAAGTTTCTTTCTTTCTTTCTTTCTTTTTTTTTTTTTTTTTTTTTTTTTGATATGTCTTTGTTTGGTTTTGGTATCAGGGTAGATACCAAATTCATAGAATGAATTTGGATGTATTCCCTCTTTTTCAATTTTTCAGAATAGTTTGAGTAGGATTGATATTGGTTCTTCTTTACATGTTTGGTGGAATTCAGCAGTGAAACCATTGGGTCTTGGGCTTTTCTTTACTGGGAAATGTTTTATTATGGCTTTGATTTCATTATTTGTTATTGGTCTGTTCAGGTTTTGTATTTCTTCTTGATTCAATCTTGGTAGGTTGTATGTATATAGGAATTTGTTCATTTCTTCTAGATTTTCCAATTTATTGGCATATAGTTGCTCATAGTAGCCAATAATAATCCTTTGAATTTCTGCAGTATCAGTTGTAATGTCTCCTTTTTCATTTCTGATTTTATTTATTTGGGCCTTCTCTCTTTTTTGCTTAGTCTGGTTAAAGATTTGTCAATTTAGTTTAACTTTTCAAAAATACAACTTTGTAAAAATTTTATCTTTTGTTTTGTATTTTTTTTTCAATTTCATTTATTTCTGCTCTGATCTTTATTATTATTTTTTTTCTCCTACTAGTTTTGGGTTTGGTTTGTTCTCACTTTTGTAGTTCTTTAAGATACATCATTAGATTGATTTTTTGAAGTTTTTCTTATTTTTTTGTTGTAGGCATTTGTAGCTATAAACTTCCCTCTGAGTACTGCTTTTGCTGTATTCCATAGGTTTTGGTATATTGTGTTTTCTTTATCATTTGTTTTTAGACATTTTTCAATTTTCTTCTTAATTTTTTCATTGATCCACTGGTCATTCAGGAGAATATTGTATAATTTCCATGTGTTTATATATTTTCCAAATTTCCTATTAATTTCTAGTTTTATTTCATTGTGGTCAGAGAATAGGCTTGATACATATATTTTTAATGTTTTAAGACTTGTTTTATGACCTAATATATAGTCTATCCTGCAGAATGATCCATGTATTGAGGAAAAGAATGTTTATTCTGCAGTCCTTGGATGAAATGTTCTGTAAATATCTATTAGATCCATTTGGTTTATAGTGCAGATTATGTCTGATGTTTCTTTGTTGATTTTCTGTTTGAAAGATCTGTCCAATGCTGAAACTTGGGTGTTGAATTCTGTAGCTATTATTGTATTGGGGACTATCTCTCTCTTTACCTCTAATAATATTTCTTTTATATATCTGGGTGCTCTAGTTTTGGGTACATATATATTTAGAATTGTTATATCCTCTTGCTGTAGTGACATTTTTACCACTATATGGTGATCTTCTTTGTCTCTTGTAATTTTTGTCTTGAAGTCCATTTTGTCTGATGTAAGTATGGCTACTCCTACTCTTGTGGGCAGGCATCAGCTGAATTTGGTGCAGTTTCTTTTTCTGCTCTAACAGAACAGAAGTGTGTTCAATGCCTCATAATTGCTGTATTCTCCCTCTCCTGGTGCCCAGAGACACTCACTGCACCACCCGCCACTGTTGCCAAGGGTGAGGGAGGAGTGGCATGGACAATTCAGGACTGCTTTTCCTATCTCTTCCGTGCCTCTTTCAGTAATATGAACTTGGAACCAGGTACTATGTGTGCTTATCTGATTTTTGGTTCTTATGAAAGTGTTATTACTGTGTAGATAGTTGTTAACTTGGTGTCCTTGTTGGGGGACAGGCAATCAATGGAGCTTTCTATTCTACCATCTTTCTACTAGTTTACTGTTTAAATGGAAAATAAACAAGTTGGTAGCCAAATAAAATCTTTAAAATATTCCAGTTTTAGGCCAAGCATGGTGGCTCACACTTGTAATTGCAACATTTTGGGAGGCCGAGGCAGGGGAATTGCTTGAGGCCAGGAGTTTGAGACCAGCCTGGGCAAAGACAGCGATGCTCTGTTTCTACAAAAAATAAAAAAATAGATGGGCATGGTGGTGCGTGCCTGTAGCTCTAGATACACAGGAGGCTGAGGAGGGAGGATCACTTGAGCCCAGAAATTGGCATATAGTTGCTCATAGTAGCCAATAATAATCCTTTGAATTTCTGCAGTATCAGTTGTAATGTCTCCTTTTTCATTTCTGATTTTATTTATTTGGGCCTTCTCTCTTTTGTCCTCAAGCTGATAAGCAACTTCAGCAAAGTCTCATGATACAAAATCAATGTGCAAAAATCACAAGCATTCTTATACACCAACAATAAGCAAGAAGAGAGCTAAATCATGAGTGAATTCCTATTCACAATTTCTACAAAGAGAATAAAATACCTAAGAATATAACTTACAAGGGACATGAAGAACCTCTTCAAGGAGAACTACAAACCAATCCTCAAGGAAATAAGAAAGGACATAAACAAATGGAAAAAAACTTACATGCTCATGCAGCAAGCCACGATTGAAATACTGCTGTCCAGCTTGGGTGATAAAGTAAGACTATGACTAAAACAAACAAGCAAAAAAAATGTGTGTATACATATACGCATACACACACACGCACACACACACACACACACACACACACACACACACACGTGGGAGGATTTGGATGATTAAATGAATTTAGGAAATGCAAAACACATATTTTTTTAAACTTTTAAGTTCTGGGATACATGTGCAGAACGTGCAGGTTTGTTACTTAGGTATGCATGTGCCATGGTGGTTTGCTGTACCTATCAATCCATTAACTAGGTTTTAAGCTCCACGTGCGTTAGGTATTTGTCCTAATGCTTTCCCTTCCCTTGCTCCCCAAACCCTGATAGGCCCTGGTGTGTGATGTTCCCCTCCCTGTGTCCATGTGTTCTCATTGTTTAACTCCCACTTATGAGTGAGAACACATGGTGTTTGGTTTTCTGTTCCTGTGTTAGTTTGCTGAGAATGATGGCTTCCAGCTTCATCCGTGTCTGGGTGAAAGACACAAAATCATTCTTTTTTATGGCTGCATAGTATTCCATGGTGTATATGTGCCACATTTTCTTTATCCAGTCTATCATTGACAGGCATTTGGGTTGATTCCAAGTCTTTGCTATTGTAAATAGCAAAATAAATATATGTGTGCATGTGTCTTTATAGTAGAATGATTTATAATCCTTTGGGTATATACCCAGTAATGGGGTTGCTGGGTCAAATGGTATTTCTGGTTCTAGATCCTTGAGGAATTGCCACACTGTCTTCCACAATGGTTGAACTAATTTACACTCCCAGTAACAGTGTAAAAGCATTCCTATTTCTCTACATCCTCACCAGCTTCTGTTGTTTCCTGACTTTTTAATAATCATCATTCTGACTGGCATGAGATAGTATCTCATTGTGGTTTTGATTTGCATTTCTCTAATGACCAGTGATGATGAGCATTTTTTCATGTGTTTGTTGGCTGCATACATGTCTTCTTTTGAGAAGTGTCTGTTCATATCCTTCACCCAGCTTTTGATGGGGTTGTTTTTTTCTTGTAAATTTGTTTAAGTTCCTTGTAGATTCTGGATATTAGACCTTTGTCAGATGTGCAGCTTAAAAAATTTTTCACCCATTCTGTAGGTTGTTTGTTCACTCTAATGCTAATTTCTTTTGCTGTTCAGAAGCTCTTCAGTTTGAATAGGTTCCATTTGTCAATTTTAGCTTTTATTGCAATTGCTTTTGGTATTTTAGTCATGAAGTCTTTGCTCATACCTATGTCCTGAATGGTATTGCCTAGGTTTTCTTCTAGGGTTTTTATGGTTTTAGGTTTTACATTTAAGTCGTTAATCTATCTTGAGTTAATTTTTGTATAAGGTGTAAGGAAGGGATCAATGTTCTGTTTTCTACATATGGCTAGCCAGTTTTCCCAGCACCATTTATTAAATAGGTAATCCTTTCCCCATTTCTTGTTTTTGTCAGGTTTGTCAAACATCAGATGGTTATAGATGTGTGGCATTATTTCTGAGGCCTCTGTTCTCTTCCATTGGTCTATATATCTGTTTTGGTACCAGTACCATGCTGTTTTGGTTACTGTAGCCTTGTAGTATAGTTTGAAGTCAGGTAGCATGATGCCTCCAGCTTTGTTCTTTTTGCTTAGGATTGTCGTGGCAATGTGGGCTCTCTTTTTTGGCTCCTTATGAAACTTAAAGTAGTTTTTTTCTAATTCTGCAAAGAAAGTCAACGGTAGCTTGATGAGAATAGCCTTGAATCCATGAATTTTTGGGGGCAATATGGCCATTTTCACAATATTGATTCTTCCTATCCATGAGCATGTAATTTTTTTTTCCATTTGTTTATGTCCTGTCTTATTTCCTTGAGGATTGGTTTGTAGTTCTCCTTGAAGAGGTTCTTCATGTCCCTTGTAAGTTATATTCTTAGGTATTTTATTCTCTTTGTAGAAATTGTGAATAGGAATTCACTCATGATTTAGCTCTCTTCTTGCTTATTGTTGGTGTATAAGAATGCTTGTGATTTTTGCACATTGATTTTGTATCATGAGACTTTGCTGAAGTTGCTTATCAGCTTGAGGACAAAACACTAAAATCTCGTTTTGAGGATTCTCAATTGCTCATTGCAGTGTCTCTCAAACATATTTAACCTTAACCTTATGTGAATGTATATGTGCATGTATACACTATGTAACATCTATCAGTAATCCTCTATGTCTAGTTTTCTATATAAAACATCTTGCAAAATGCTGTAAAAATATCTGTGTATATTTCCCTTATCTGGGATAGAGCTACCCTTCTGTTTTTTATGTTCTATTTGTACACAGTTATTAGATATCTACTTGATATCTTACTTGATATTGAATCTTAAATAGAAAATGCTTGTTCTTCTATACTCATAAGAGTTCTGGCATCAAATATGTGAATTTTCCACATCAAGCAATTCTCTAAATTTCTTTAAATGCCAACTGGATGTCCTACAATTTAGTTCAATGCTAACACTAATTACCTGGAGTTACCACAGACATCAGAGTTTAAGGGTTTAGTCCTACAAGACTGCTCCCCCATGTCAGATGCCAATTTTGATTAGCAGGGCCTAAGGTTTCCCACACCTGTGTCTGATTTGACTACAAGTTGGGCTTCTCACAACCCCCTCTTCACATTTGGTGATTTGCTATAATGTGTCACAGAACTCAGGGAAACACTTTACTTATTATTACCAGTTTATTATAAAAAAAAATTACAAAGAATACAAACTAACAGACAGATTAGTTGAAGATGTACATAGGACAAGGTCCAGAAGGGTTCCTAGCACAGGTGCCTCTGTCCCCATGGAGTCAGAGTTTGTCACTTCTCAGCACATAAATGTGCTTACCAACCCAGAAGCTCTCCCAGCCCTGTCATTTAGGCTTTTTTGAAGTTTCATTATAGAGGCATGGTTGATGAAATCATTGGCCGTTGGTGATTGACTCAATTCTTAGCCCTTTTCCTCTATCCAGAGTTTGGGGCATGGAGCTGAAAGAGCCAACTTTCTTATCTCATGGTTGGTTCCTCTGGCAACCAGCAGCCATCCTTCAAGAGTTGCTTCATTAGCATAAACTATGATTGAAAGAGGTTTATTTTATATGAAAGGCACCCTTACCCTATCTTCCAGAAAATTCCAAAGGTTTTACAAGCTCTATGCCAAAAGCCAGGGATGGAGATAAAATATATATTTCCTATTATATCACAATATTATGGAACCCTTTGTTTTTCTGATGAGATATATTTTTCTACTGAAAGACAAAATAAAAGCATTCCTTAAAATTTTAATATTTGAAATTTTACAATAACACTTTCTTGAGAAAGGAGAATTGGATTTCAGTGATGTTTCTAATGCTCAGTCCTTTTTGCTTCAACAGAAGAAAAAATAATTATCATGATGTCTCCATAGCAGGCAGTGATTTATTATTGACATTTCTTCCCTTTATAAAGCATAACTGTTATAATCTCGTATTAATACCATCTTCTTTGGAAATAAAATATGTATATCATAAGTTTTTATTTATTTATTTATTTTTATTTATTTTTTTTTTTATTTATTTATTTTTTTATTTTATGTTTTTTATTTATTTATTATTTTTTTTTTTAATTATACTTTAAGTTCTAGGGTACATGTGCATAACGTGCAGGTTTGTTACATATGTATACTTATGCCGTGTTGGTGTGCTGCACCCATCAACTCGTCAGCACCCATCAATTCATCATTTATATCAGGTATAACTCCCCAATGCAATCCCTCCCTCCTCCCCCCTCCCCCCTCCCCATGATAGGCCCCAGTGCGTGATGTTCCCCTTCCCGAGTCCAAGTGATCTCATTGTTCAGTTCCCACCTATGAGTGAGAACATGCGGTGTTTGGTTTTCTGTTCTTGTGATAGTTTGCTAAGAATGATGGTTTCCAGCTGCATCCATGTCCCTACAAAGGACGCAAACTCATCCTTTTTTATGGCTGCATAGTATTCCATGGTGTATATGTGCCACATTTTCTTAATCCAGTCTGTCACAGATGGACATTTGGGTTGATTCCAAGTCTTTGCTATTGTGAATAGTGCCGCAATAAACATACGTGTGCATGTGTCTTTGTAGTAGAATAATTTATAATCCTTTGGGTATATACCCAGTAGTGGGATGGCTGGGTCATATGGTACATCTAGTTCTAGATCCTTGAGGAATTGCCATACTGTTTTCCATAATGGTTGAACTAGTTTACAATCCCACCAACAGTGTAAAAGTGTTCCTATTTCTCCACATCCTCTCCAACACCTGTTGTTTCCTGACTTCTTAATGATTGCCATTCTAACTGGTGTGAGATGGTATCTCATTGTGGTTTTGATTTGCATTTCTCTGATGGCGAGTGACGATGAGCATTTTTTCATGTGTCTGTTGGCTGTATGAATATCTTCTTTTGAGAAATGTCTGTTCATATCCTTTCCCCACTTTTTGATGGGGTTGTTTGTTTTTTTCTCGTATATTTGTTTGAGTTCTTTGTAGATTCTGGATATTAGCCCTTTGTCAGATGAGTAGGTTGCAAAAATTTTCTCCCATTCTGTAGGTTGCCTGTTCACTCTGATGGTAGTTTCTTTTGCTGTGCAAAAGCTCTTTAGTTTAATGAGATCCCATTTGTCAATTTTGGCTTTTGCTGCCGTTGCTTTTGGTGTTTTAGACATGAAGTCCTTGCCCATGCCTATGTCCTGAATGGTACTACCTAGATTTTCTTCTAGGGTTTTTATGGTATTAGGTCTAACATTTAAGTCTCTAATCCATCTTGAATTAATCTTCGTATAAGGGGTAAGGAAAGGATCCAGTTTCAGCTTTCTACTTATGGCTAGCCAATTTTCCCAGCACCATTTATTAAATAGGGAATCCTTTCACCATTTCTTGTTTCTCTCAGGTTTGTCAAAGATCAGATGGCTGTAGATGTGCGGTATTATTTCTGAGGACTCTGTTCTGTTCCATTGGTCTATAGCTCTGTTTTGGTACCAGTACCATGCTGTTTTGGTTACTGTAGCCTTGTAGTATAGTTTGAAGTCAGGTAGCGTGACGCCTCCAGCTTTGTCCTTTTGACTTAGGATTGTCTTGGCAATGCGGGCTCTTTTTTGTTTCCATATGAACTTTAAAGCAGTTTTTTCCAATTCTGTGAAGAAACTCATTGGTAGCTTGATGGGGATGGCATTGAATCTATAAATAACCTTGGGCAGTATGGCCATTTTCACGATATTGATTCTTCCTATCCATGAGCATGGTATGTTCTTCCATTTGTTTGTGTCCTGTTTGATTTCACTGAGCAGTGGTTTGTAGTTCTCCTTGAAGAGGTCCTTTACATCCCTTGTAAGCTGGATTCCTAGGTATTTTATTCTCTTTGAAGCAATTGTGAATGGAAGTTCATTCCTGATTTGGCTCTCTGCTTGTCTGTTACTGGTGTATAAGAATGCTTGTGATTTTTGCACATTAATTTTGTATCCTGAGACTTTGCTGAAGTTGCTTATCAGCTTAAGGAGATTTTGGGCTGAGACGATGGGGTTTTCTAAATATACAATCATTTCATCTGCAAACAGGGACAATTTGACTTCTTCTTTTCCTAACTGGATACCCTTGATTTCTTTCTCTTGCCTGATTGCCCTAGCCAGAACTTCCAACACTATGTTGAATAGGAGTGGTGAGAGAGGGCATCCCTGTCTTGTGCCAGTTTTCAAAGGGAATTTTTCCAGTTTTTGCCCATTCAGTATGATATTAGCTGTGGGTTTGTCATAAATGGCTCTTATTATTTTGAGATACGTTCCATCAATACCGAATTTATTGAGCGTTTTTAGCATGAAGGGCTGTTGAATTTTGTCAAAAGCCTTTTCTGCATCTATTGAGACAATCATGTGGTTCTTGTCTTTGGTTCTGTTTATATGCTGGATTACGTTTATTGATTTGCGAATGTTGAACCAGCCTTGCATCCCAGGGATGAAGCCCACTTGATCATGGTGGATAAGCTTTTTGATGTGCTGCTGAATCCGGTTTGCCAGTATTTTATTGAGAATTTTTGCATCAATGTTCATCAGGGATATTGGTCTAAAATTCTCTTTTTTTGTTGTGTCTCTGCCAGGCTTTGGTATCAGGATGATGTTGGCCTCATAAAATGAGTTAGGGAGGATTCCCTCTTTTTCTATTGATTGGAATAGTTTCAGAAGGAATGGTACCAGCTCCTCCTTGTACCTCTGGTAGAATTCAGCTGTGAATCCATCTGGTCCTGGACTTTTTTTGGTGGGTAGGCTATTAATTGTTGCCTCAATTTCAGAGCCTGCTATTGGTCTATTCAGGGATTCAACTTCTTCCTGGTTTAGCCTTGGGAGAGTGTAAGTGTCCAGGAAATTATCCATTTCTTCTAGATTTTCTAGTTGATTTGCGTAGAGGCGTTTATAGTATTCTCTGATGGTAGTTTGTATTTCTGTGGGGTCAGTGGTGATATCCCCTTTATCATTTTTTATTGCATCTATTTGATTCCTCTCTCTTTTCTTCTTTATTAGCCTTGCTAGCGGTCTGTCAATTTTGTTGATCTTTTCAAAAAACCAACTCCTGGATTCATTGATTTTTTGGAGGGTTTTTTGTGTCTCTATCTCCTTCAGTTCTGCTCTGATCTTAGTTATTTCTTGCCTTCTGCTAGCTTTTGAATGTGTTTGCTCTTGCCTCTCCAGTTCTTTTAATTGTGATGTTAGAGTGTCAATTTTAGATCTTTCCTGCTTTCTCTTGTGGGCATTTAGTGCTATAAATTTCCCTCTACACACTGCTTTAAATGTGTCCCAGAGATTCTGGTATGTTGTATCTTTGTTCTCATTTGTTTCAAAGAACATCTTTATTTCCGCTTTCATTTCGTTATGTACCCAGTAGTCATTCAGGAGCAGGTTGTTCAGTTTCCATGTAGTTGAGCGGTTTTGATTGAGTTTCTTAGTCCTGAGTTCTAGTTTGATTGCACTGTGGTCTGAGAGACAGTTTGTTATAATTTCTGTTCTTTTACATTTGCTGAGGAGTGCTTTACTTCCAATTATGTGGTCTATTTTGGAATAAGTGCGATGTGGTGCTGAGAAGAATGTATATTCTGTTGATTTGGGGTGGAGAGTTCTATAGATGTCTATTAGGTCCGCTTGGTGCAGAGATGAGTTCAATTCCTGGATATCCTTGTTAACTTTCTGTCTCGTTGATCTGTCTAATGTTGACAGCGGAGTGTTGAAGTCTCCCATTATTATTGTATGGGAGTCTAAGTCTCTTTGTAAGTCCCTAAGGACTTGCTTTATGAATCTGGGTGCTCCTGTATTGGGTGCATATATATTTAGGAGAGTTAGCTCTTCCTGTTGAATTGATCCCTTTACCATTATGTAATGGCCTTCTTTGTCTCTTTTGATCTTTGATGGTTTAAAGTCTGTTTTATCAGAGACAAGGATTGCAACCCCTGCTTTTTTGTGTTCTCCATTTGCTTGGTAGATCTTCCTCCATCCCTTTATTTTGAGCCTATGTATGTCTCTGCATGTGAGATGGGTCTCCTGAATACAGCAGACTGATGCGTCTTGACTCTTTATCCAGTTTGCCAGTCTGTGTCTTTTAATTGGAGCATTTAGTCCATTAACATTTAAGGTTAATATTGTTATGTGTGAACTTGATCCTGCCATTAGATATTAACTGGTTATTTTGCTCGTTAGTTGATGCAGTTTCTTCCTAGCCTCGATGGTCTTTACATTTTGGCATGTTTTTGCGATGGCTGGTACCGGTTGTTCCTTTCCATGTTTAGGGCTTCCTTCAGGGTCTCTTGTAAGGCAGGCCTGGTGGTGACAAAATCTCTAAGCATTTGCTTATCTGTAAAGGATTTTATTTCTCCTTCACTTATGAAACTTAGTTTGGCTGGATATGAAATTCTGGGTTTAAAATTCTTTTCTTTAAGAATGTTGAATATTGGCCCCCACTCTCTTCTGGCTTGTAGAGTTTCTGCCGAGAGATCTGCTGTTAGTCTGATGGGCTTCCCTTTGTGGGTAACCCGACCTTTCTCTCTGGCTGCCCTTAAGATTTTTTCCTTCATTTCAACTTTGGTGAATCTGGCAATTATGTGTCTTGGAGTTGCTCTTCTGGAGGAGTATCTTTGTGGCGTTCTCTGTATTTCCTGAATTTGAATGTTGGCCTGCCCTACTAGGTTGGGGAAGTTCTCCTGGATGATTTCCTGAAGAGTGTTTTCCAACTTGGTTCCATTTTCCCCCTCACTTTCAGGCACCCCAATCAGGCGTAGATTTGGTCTTTTTACGTAATCCCATACTTCTTGCAGGCTTTGCTCATTTCTTTTTCTTCTTTTTTCTTTTGGTTTCTCTTCTCGCTTCATTTCATTCATTTGATCTTCAATCGCTGATACTCTTTCTTCCAGTTGATCGAGTCGGTTACTGAAGCTTGTGCATTTGTCACGTATTTCTCGTGTCATGGTTTTCATCTCTGTCATTTCGTTTATGATCTTCTCTGCATTAATGAGTCTAGCTGTCAATTCTTCCACTCTTTTTTCAAGATTTTTAGTTTCTTTGCGCTGGGTACGTAATTCCTCCTTTAGCTCTGAGAAGTTTGATGGACTGAAGCCTTCTTCTCTCCTCTCGTCCAAGTCATTCTCTGACCAGCTTTGATCCGTTGCTGGCGATGGGCTGCGCTCCTTTGCAGGGGGAGATGTGCTCTTATTTTTTGAATTTCCAGCTTTTCTGCCCTGCTTTTTCCCCATCTTTGTGGTTTTATCTGTCTCTGGTCTTTGATGGTGGTGACGTACTGATGCGGTTTTGGTATAGGTGTCCTTCCTGTTTGATAGTTTTCCTTCTGACAGTCAGAAGGACTGTCTGTAGGTCTGTTGGAGATTGCTTGAGGTCCACTCCAGACCCTGTTTGCCTGGGTATCAGCAGCAGAGGTTGCCGAAGATAGAATATTGCTGAACAGCGAGTGTACCTGTCTGATTCTTCCTTTGGAAGTTTCCTCTCAGGGGTGTACTCCACCCTGTGAGGTGTGGGGTGTCAGACTGCCCCTAGTGGGGGATTTCTCCCAGCTAGGCTACTCAGGGGTCAGGGACACACCTGAGCGGGCAGTCTGTCCGTTCTCAGATCTCAACCTCCGCGTTGGGAGATCCACGGCTCTCCCCAAAGCTGTCAGACAGAGTCGTTCGCGTCTGCACCGGCTCCTGCTACTTCCCTTGTTGGTCTTCAGCTGTGCGCTGTCCCCAGAGGTGGAGACTACAGAGACAGGCAGGCTTCCTTGAGCTGCTGTGAACTCCACCCAGTTCGAGCTTCCCAGCGGCTTTGTTTACCTACTTAAGCCTCAGCAATGGCGGGCGCCCCTCCCCCAGCCTCGCTGCTGCCTTGCGGATAGATCGCGGCAGACTGCTGTGTTAGCAGTGAGGGAGGCTTCGTGGGCGTGGGACCCTCCCGGCCAGGTGTGGGATATATTCTGGTGTGCCTGTATGCTTACAGTGCAGTATTGGGGTGGGAGTTACCCGATTTTCCAGGTGTTGTGTGTCTCAGTTCCCCTGGCTAGGAAAACGGATCCCCTTCCCCCTTGCGCTTCCAGGTGAGGCGATGCCTCGCCCTGCTTCAGCTCTCGCTGGTCAGGCTGCAGCAGCTGACCAGCACCGATTGTCCGGCACTCCCTAGTGAGATGACCCCAGTACCTCAGTTGAAAATGCAGAAATCACCGGTCTTCTGTGTCGCTCGCGCTGGGAGTTGGAGACTGGAGCTGTTCCTATTCGGCCATCTTGCTCCTTATTTTTATTATACTTTAAGTTCTAAGGTACATGTTCATAACGTGCAGGTTTGTTACATATGTATATTTGTGCCATGTTGGTGTGCTGCACCCATCAACTCGTCAGCACCCATCAATTCATCATTTTTATCATGTATAACTCCCCAATGCAATCCCTCCCCGCTCCCCCCTCCGCATGATAGGCCCCAGTGTGTGATGTTCCCCTTCCCGAGTCCAAGTGATCTCATTGTTCAGTTCCCACCTATGAGTGAGAACATGCGGTGTTTGGTTTTCTTTTCTTGTGATAGTTTGCTAAGAATGATGGTTTCCAGCTGTATCCATGTCCCTACAAAGGACGCAAACTCATCCTTTTTTATGGCTGCATAGTATTCCATGGTGTATATGTGCCACATTTTCTTAATCCAGTCTGTCACAGATGGACATTTGGGTTGATTCCAAGTCTTTGCTATTGTGAATAGTGCTGCAATAAACATACGTGTGCGTGTGTCTTTGTAGTAGAATAATTTATAATCCTTTGGGTATATACCCAGTAGTGGGATGGCTGGGTCATATGGTACATCTAGTTCTAGATCCTTGAGGAATCACCATACTGTTTTCCATAATGGTTGAACTAGTTTACAATCCCACCAACAGTGTAAAAGTGTTCCTATTTCTCCACATCCTCTCCAACAACTGTTGTTTCCTGATCTTTTAATGATTGCCATTCTAACTGGTGTGACATGGTATCTCATTGTGGTTTTGATTTGCATTTCTCTGATGGCGAGTGATGATGAGCATTTTTTCATGTGTCTGTTGGCTGTATGAATGCCTTCTTTTGAGAAATGTCTGTTCATATCCTTTGCCCACTTTTTGATGGGGTTGTTTGTTTTTTTCTTGTATATTTGTTTGAGTTCCTTGTAGATTCTGGATGTTAGCCCTTTGTCAGATGAGTAGATTGCAAAAATTTTCTCCCATTCTGTAGGTTGCCTGTTCACTCTGATGGTAGTTTCTTTTGCTGTGCAGAAGCTCTTTAGTTTAATTAGATCCCATTTGTCAATTTTTGCTTTTGCTGCCGTTGCTTTTGGTGTTTTAGACATGAAGTCCTTGCCCATGCCTATGTCCTGAATGGTACTACCTAGATTTTCTTCTAGGGTTTTCATGGTATTAGGTCTAACAGTTAAGTCTCTAATCCATCTTGAATTAATCTTCATATAAGGAGTAAGGAAAGGATCCAGTTTCGGCTTTCTACTTATGGCTAGCCAATTTTCCCAGCACCATTTATTAAATAGGGAATCCTTTCCCCATTTCTTGTTTCTCTCAGGTTTGTCAAAGATCAGATGGCTGTAGATGTGTGGTATTATTTCTGAGGACTCTGTTCTGTTCTATTGGTCTATAGCTCTGTTTTGGTACCAGTACCATGCTGTTTTGGTTACTGTAGCCTTGTAGTATAGTTTGAAGTCAGGTAGCGTGACGCCTCCAGCTTTGTCCTTTTGACTTAGGATTGTCTTGGCAATGCGGGCTCTTTTTTGGTTCCATATGAACTTTAAAGCAGTTTTTTCCAATTCTGTGAAGAAAGTCATTGGTAGCTTGATGGGGATGGCATTGAATCTATAAATAACCTTGGGCAGTATGGCCATTTTCACGATATTGATTCTTCCTATCCATGAGCATGGTATGTTCTTCCATTTGTTTGTGTCCTCTTTGATTTCACTGAGCAGTGGTTTGTAGTTCTCCTTGAAGAGGTCCTTTACATCCCTTGTAAGTTGGATTCCTAGGTATTTTATTCTCTTTGAAGCAATTGTGAATGGAAGTTCATTCCTGATTTGGCTCTCTGCTTGTCTGTTACTGGTGTATAGGAATGCTTGTGATTTTTGCACATTAATTTTGTATCCTGAGACTTTGCTGAAGTTGCTTATCAGCTTAAGGAGCTTTTGGGCTGAGACGATGGGGTTTTCTAAATATACAATCATGTCATCTGCAAGCAGGGACAATTTGACTTCTTCTTTTCCTAACTGAATACCCTTGATTTCTTTCTCTTGCCTGATTGCCCTAGGCAGAACTTCCAACACTATGTTGAACAGGAGTGGTGAGAGAGGGCATCCCTGTCTTGTGCCAGTTTTCAAAGGGAATTTTTCAAGTTTTTGCCCATTCAGTATGATATTAGCTGTGGGTTTGTCATAAATAGCTCTTATTATTTTGAGGTACGTTCCATCAATACCGAATTTATTGAGCATTTTTAGCATGAAGGGCTGTTGAATTTTGTCAAAAGCCTTTTCTGCATCTATTGAGATAATCATGTGGTTCTTGTCTTTGGTTCTGTTTATATGCTGGATTATGTTTATTGATTTGCGAATGTTGAACCAGCCTTGCATCCCAGGGATGAAGCCCACTTCATCATGGTGGATAAGCTTTTTGATGTGCTGCTGAATCCGGTTTGCCAGTATTTTATTGAGGATTTTTGAATCGATGTTCATCAGGGATATTGGTCTAAAATTCTCTTTTTTTGTTGTGTCTCTCCCAGTCTTTGGTATCAGGATGATGTTGGCCTCATAAAATGAGTTAGGGAGGATTCCCTCTTTTTCTATTGATTGGAATAGTTTCCGAAGGAATGGTACCAGCTCCTCCTTGTACCTCTGGTAGAATTCAGCTGTGAATCCATCTGGTCCTGGACTTTTTTTGGTTGGTAGCCTATTAATTGTTGCCTCAATTTCAGAGCCTGCTATTGGTCTATTCAGGGATTCAACTTCTTCCTGGTTTAGTCTTGGGAGAGTGTAAGTGTCCAGGAAATTATCCATTTCTTCTAGATTTTCTAGTTGATTTGTGTAGAGGTGTTTATAGTATTCTCTGATGGTAGTTTGTATTTCTGTGGGGTCCGTGGTGATATCCCCTTTATCATTTTTTATTGCATCTATTTGATTCCTCTCTCTTTTCTTCTTTATTAGTCTTGCTAGCGGTCTGTCAATTTTGTTGATCTTTTCAAAAAACCAACTCCTGGATTCATTGATTTTTTGGAGGGTTTTTTGTGTCTCTATCTCCTTCAGTTCTGCTCTGATCTTAGTTATTTCTTGCCTTTTGCTAGCTTTTGAATGTGTTTGCTCTTGCCTCTCTAGTTCTTTTAATTGTGATGCTAGAGTGTCAATTTTAGATCTTTCCTGCTCTCTCTTGTGGGCATTTAGTGCTATAAATTTCCCTCTGCACACTGCTTTAAATGTGTCCCAGAGATTCTGGTATGTTGTATCTTTGTTCTCATTGGTTTCAAGGAACATCTTTATTTCTGCTTTCATTTCGTTATGTACCCAGTAGTCATTCAGGAGCAGGTTGTTCAGTTTCCATGTAGTTGAGTGATTTTGATTGAGTTTGTTAGTCCTGAGTTCTAGTTTGATTGCACTGTGGTCTGCGAGGCAGTTTGTTATAATTTCTGTTCTTGTACATTTGCTGAGGAGTGCTTTACTTCCAATTATGTGGTCAATTTTGGAATAAGTGCGATGTGGTGCTGAGAAGAATGCATATTCTGTTGATTTGGGGTGGAGAGTTCTATAGATGTCTATTAGGTCCGCTTGGTGCAGAGATGAGTTCAATTCCTGGATATCCTTGTTAACTTTCTGTCTCGTTGATCTGTCTAATGTTGACAGTGGAGTGTTGATGTCTCCCATTATTATTGTATGGGAGTCTAAGTCTCTTTGTAAGTCTCTAAAGACTTGCTTTATGAATCTGGGTGCTCCTGTATTGGGTGCATATATATTTAGGATAGTTAGCTCTTCCTGTTGAATTGATCCCTTTACCATTATGTAATGGCCTTCTTTGTCTCTTTTGATGTTTGATGGTTTAAAGTCTGTTTTATCAGAGACTAGGATTGCAACCCCTGCTTTTTTTTTGTTCTCCATTTGCTTGTTCGATCTTCCTCCATCCCTTTATTTTGAGCCTATGTATGTCTCTGCATGTGAGATGGGTCTCCTGAATACAGCAGACTGATGGGTCTTGACTCTTTATCCAGTTTGCCAGTCTGTGTCTTTTAATTGGAGCATTTAGTCCATTTACATTTAAGGTTAATATTGTTATGTGTGAACTTGATCCTGCCATTATGATATTAACTGATTATTATGCTCATTAGTTGATGCAGTTTCTTCCTAGCCTCGATGGTCTTTACATTTTGGCATGTTTTTGCAATGGCTGGTACCAGTTGTTCCTTTCCATGTTTAGGGCTTCCTTCAGTGTCTCTTGTAAGGCAGGCCTGGTGGTGACAAAATCTCTAAGCATTTGCTTATCTGTAAAGGATTTTATTTCTCCTTCACTTATGAAACTTAGTTTGGCTGGATATGAAATTCTGGGTTTAAAATTCTTTTCTTTAAGAATGTTGAATATTGGCCCCCACTCTCTTCTGGCTTGTAGAGTTTCTGCCGAGAGGTCTGCTGTTAGTCTGATGGGCTTCCCTTTGTGGGTAACCCGACCTTTCTCTCTGGCTGCCCTTAAGATTTTTTCCTTCATTTCAACTTTGGTGAATCTGGCAATTATGTGTCTTGGAGTTGCTCTTCTGGAGGAGTATCTTTGTGGCGTTCTCTGTATTTCCTGAATTTGAATGTTGGCCTGCCCTACTAGGTTGGGGAAGTTCTCCTGGATGACATCCTGAAGAGTGTTTTCCGACTTGGTTCCATTTCCCCCCTCACTTTCAGGCACCCCAATCAGATGTAGATTTGGTCTTTTTACATAATCCCATACTTCTTGCAGGCTTTGTTCATTTCTTTTTCTTCTTTTTTCTTTTGGTTTCTCTTCTCGCTTCATTTCATTCATTTGATCCTCAATCGCTGATACTCTTTCTTCCAGTTGATTGAGTCGGTTACTGAAGCTTGTGCATTTGTCACATATTTCTCATGTCATGGTTTTCATCTGTGTCAGTTCGTTTATGACCTTCTCTGCATTAATTAATTAGTCTAGCTGTCAGTTGTTCCACTCTTTTTTCAAGATTTTTAGTTTCTTTGCGCTGGGTACGTAATTCCTCCTTTAGCTCTGAGAAGTTTGATGGACTGAAGCCTTCTTCTCTCATCTCCTCAAAGTCATTCTCTGACCAGCTTTGATCCGTTGCTGGCAATGGGCTGCGCTCCTTTGCAGGGGGAGATGCGCTCTTCTTTTTTGAATTTCCTGCTTTTCTGCCCTGCTTTTTCCCCATCTCTGTGGTTTTATCTGTCTCTGGTCTTTGATGATGGTGACGTACTGATGGAGTTTTGGTATAGGTGTCCTTCCTGTTTGATAGTT
Organism: Rhinopithecus roxellana; assembly: GCF_007565055.1. NCBI lineage: Eukaryota > Metazoa > Chordata > Mammalia > Primates > Cercopithecidae > Rhinopithecus > Rhinopithecus roxellana. Next base: position 31,980,686 of record NC_044566.1, read on the forward strand.
TTCCTTCTGACAGTCAGGACCCTCAGCTATAGGTCTGTTGGAGATTGCTTGAGGTCCACTCCAGACCCTGTGTGCCTGGGTATCAGCAGCAGAGGTTGCAGAAGATAGAATATTGCTGAACAGCGAGTGTACCTGTCTGATTCTTACTTTGGACGCTTCCTCTCAGGGGTGTACTCCACCCTGTGAGGTGTGGGGTGTCAGACTGCCCCTGCTGGGGGATGTCTCCCAGTTAGGCTACTCAGGGGTCAGGGACCCACTTGAGCAGGCAGTCTGTCCATTCTCAGATCTCAACCTCCATGTTGGGAGATCCACTGCTCTCTTCAAAGCTTTCAGACAGAGTGGTTCACGTCTGCACAGGCCTCTGCTGCTTCCCCTGTTGTTTTTTAGCTGAGCCCTGTACCCAGAGGTGGAGTGTACAGAGACAGGCAGTTTTCCTTGATCTGCTGTGAGCTCCACCCAGTTCGAGCTTCCCAGCAGCTTTGTTTACCTACTTAAGCCTCAGCAATGGCGGGCGCCCCTCCCCCAGCCTCGCTGCTGCCTTGGGATTAGATCGCCGCAGACTGCTGTGTTAGCAATGAGGGAGGCTCCGTGGGCGTGGGACCCTCCTGGCCAGGTGAGGGATATATTCTTCTGGGGTGCCTGTTTGCTTAAAGCGTGGTATTGGGGTGGGAGTTACCCGATTTTCCAGGTGTTGTGTGTCTCAGTTCCCCTGGCTAGGAAAAGGGATTCCCTTCCCCCTTGCGCTTCCCAGGTGAGGCGATGCCTCGCTCTGCTTCAGCTCTCGGTGGTCAGGCTGCAGCAGCTGACCAGCACCGATTGTCCGACCCCAGTACCTCAGTTGAAAATACAGAAATCACCGGTCTTCTGTGTCGCTCACGCTGGGAATTGGAGACTGGAGCTGTTCCTATTCGGCCATCTTGCTCTGCCCCAGTTTTCTAATGTTATGGAAGTTAATATTAACACAGTGTAAGTCATCTTGCACACTGTATACCCTATTTTTAACATCTTACACTAGTGTGGCTCATTTGTTATAATTGATTACCCAATATTACACATTATCATTAATGAAAAGCTATAGTTTAACATTGTTTTCTTTCCCTGTATTGTACAGTTCTATGTTTTTTTTTACAAACGCATAATGTCATTTATTCAGCATAAAAATATCATACAGCATAGTTTCCCTATTCTAAAAATCTCCTGTGCTTCATCTATGTATTCATCCCTCTTCCCACTCTACCTGAACCTCTGTCAACCATGGATGGACAAACTTTTTAATATTGTTTTATCCAGGATGTCAGTTGAAATCACACCATATGTACCCTTTTAGGTTGGCTTCGTTCACTTAGTAATATGCCTTTAAGTTTCCTCCATGTCTCTTTGGGGCTTGATAGTGCACTTCTTTTGACCACTGAATAATATTCTGTTGTATGGATGTACCAGAGTTTGTTTATACCTTCATCCATTGGAGGACATCTTGTTTTTTTTTTTCAGTTTCGGTGATCATGAATAAAGATTCTACAAACATACATTCTAGAAGATCTAAGGTTGCTATTGTTGTTTTTCTGCAGATCTCCATCTCACTATCTTCAATATACCTCTCTAGTAAAAACAATTTTCTTAATAGATTTACTTCTTCCCATTAACGAAGTACTTTCCTTTCTTTTTTCTTAGGATGGATTCTGTTTCCTGAGTTTTGTGTTTGTGATGTTTAATTTTAGTCTCAACTTTACTGGATCAAGGGTTTCCAAGATAATTGGCTAAACATTTCTGAGTGTGTCTGTGAGGCTGTTTCTGGAAAATATGAGCATTTGAAGTGGTAGAGAGCAAAGCCAATTGCCCTTCACAATACAAGTGGATATAGGCACCATCGAATCCACTGAGGGCATGAATAGAACATTAAGGCAGAAGAAGGAAGATGTTTTTCTATCGCTGCCTGACTGCTTGATCTGGGACATCAGTCTTCTTCTGTCTTTGGACCGGAACTTGCATCATTAGTCCTCTTATTCTTAGAGTTACACCACCAGCTTTCCTGAGTCTCCTCCTTGCAGAAGGTAGATCATGTGACAGCATCCATAATTAAGAGAGTCAATTCCTTATTATAAATATCTTTCTATATATCTATACATCTATCTGTCTATATCTATATATCTATCTATATCCTATTGGTTCTGTTTCTCTGGAGAACCCTAACTAATACAGTGTTTTTCTTTTTCCTTTGTTTATTTTATAAGAATATATTTTCCAGTAGCTTCCTAAGAAAGTGTTTATGGAAAATACATATTTTTTATTGCATCAACGTCTGCAAGTACCTTTTTTGTACTCTTAACAGTTTATCTGGCTAATTTTTAGTTTCTTCTCTTCATGTATATTTGACTTGTGGTATTGCTGTTGAGAATTCTGTTATTCATTTACCTGATATTTTGTGATCTCTCATTTTTTGTCTTTGTGGGTTTTTAGGATATCTTTTAATAACTGGTATTTTGAAATATGTACAATGTGCCTTGCTTGGGTTCATTTATTGAAAAAATTTTCAATGAGAGCCCAGAATAATCTAATAGCATTTCTGGGGAAAAAATGTGTTGTATTCATCCTTTGATAATTTCTTCCCTTTTTGCTTCTCTATTTCTTTGTATGTAGAATTTAGAAGTTAGAGCACCTGGGCTGATCATCTAATTCTATAACTTTTTATTTTGTATTATAACTTTTTCTGTTAACACTTTTTAGAATTTTTCATAATCTATTTTAGTTTTCTTTTTAAATTTTGGATAGCATATTTTTAATTACCAGGAGTCTTAATTACCTTTGATGTTCCATTTTATAGCTCTCAATTCTTTTTAGTATCTTCTTTCTCTACAAGGTAATTAACAATAGTTTTACTTACCTTTTTGTTCTTTGCCCAGCAATGTCTTTGTTTCATCTAAGTTCTTATTTATTCCTGCCCATTTATTTAGTCTTTGAGCTATGTGTGATGAAGTATGCAACAAGTTAATGTGGATCAGGAACTCTGTGCATGTGAGAAGTGTTTGTTGACTTGTGGGATTCTCATCTGGGTGATTTGGTGGCAAGCTATTTCTTCTACTGGAGTGATGCTAAAATGTGTGTGTGTGTTGCTTTTTTTTTCAATTTCTTCAGATAAAAGTTGTTTAGCTTCATACCTAGAAGGTTGAATCCTTCTTAGTGAGAGTTCTGGTAGGGTGGGGAAGGAAATTGTAGAGTCTAATGTTTAATATGCAAAATTTGTATTATTTTTTTCTATTTCAAGAGCTGAGCTACTCCTTCATCTTTACTTTATTTTCTTGTTGTTTAAGTCTCAGGCATGAAATTTCCCTTTCCTCTCCGGCACACAGTAGTTGAAAAGGGGCTAAAAGCTCTGACTTTTCTTGAAACCCAGTTTTCACTGAATGTCTTTATATTTTCTGTCTTAACATTCTGCTTTCTCTAGATCTCACTCTTGAGTTTATCTGTAATTCTCTGTACTTTGTTCACTGTTCAGTATTTTTTCCCAAACATCTCACTTTTGTTAATTCACTTGCTACTTGTTTCCCATATTCAAAAGTTTGTTGTAATCTTTGGTCTACTGTTGTCTCTTCTTGTACCCTTTTTGTTCTCGTTAAATATTCAAAAATTACTTTACCTTCATTTTAGTTAAGATTCAAGGGTTAAGGAATAAGCACATATGGGGCAACAACAATGTTAAAATAAAGGAGGCTTTCTGATTCTTTTTCTCAGCAGTCCTTTTGTGGTTCCCATGTTTCTTTTCTTCTGGACACAACCAGTCTTATTAAATAGACTTAAACATCATCTTTGTCAACAAACTGCATAATAATATGAACTATTTTAAACTGAATGACATTTTCGACAATGAATGAATTCAACTGAATGTTATGAGACAGCATTTGAGGTAATTATTTAATTAATGAAAATGAAGTATTGCAATATTGAGGGACTTGAATACATGTTGATGGATACTGTGGATAAGAACTATGTCTCAAAGCCAGCTCAGGGCAATTCACATTTTCAAAAAATGAAATGAAGTATTTTCATTGCTTTTTTTCTTTTTCTCTAGCTTTGCATCTTGATTGAAGCAAAGACATCTGTCTTTTCCCAGATAGCAGGAACTTTGGTTGCTGTGGCAACATATTGACTGGGGAATTTAAAAATAAAGGTGGCTCATTTCCAAATCATTTTTTCCCCCTTCACGAAAAAGCCACACATTGGTAAGAAACTTCTACTGGAGCCTTTATAATCAATAAACCTATTGTTTGCTGAAGGATTATATCCCAAAACTTGCATGTTAAGTAGGTGAGAATGTGTACATTTGGCTTTCATACACTTTTAAACCATAAAACACGAAACTACCTCATTTTTAACAAGTTTTCTTTACCTCTCTCCCTCCCCCTTTTCTTTTCTTCCTTCCTTCCTTCCTTCCTTCCTTCCTTCCTTCCTTCCTTCCTTCCTTCCTTCCTTCCTTCTTTCCTTCTTTCCTTCTTTCCTTCTTTCCTTCCTCCCTTCCTCCCTCCTTCCCTCCCTCCCTTCCTCCCTCTCTATTTTTTGAAATTATTATGCTGAGAACCTGGGGGGGTACAGAAGGAGGAGGGGCAAAGGCAGTGAAAGAAACTCTTCAAAGGCCTTTGCTAAGGCAGAGCCTGGTTGCTAGGGCTTGAAAAGATTGTTATTTGTAGCTAACACAAAGTTATTCTAAAATGCACTCAGCCTTAGAAGTAAACAAGTTCTAAATTTTTAAGAGAAGCATGGATTGAATCTTCTGACACATAAAAATAATCTTTTGACATTTTGGAATGCACATATATTTGTGCATTAAATTTCATAAAATGCCAGGGGAAAAAGAAGGGAGTTAATTTCTTTAAATTGAGGACATATACTTCAAATAACTCACCTGTTTAAAAACACCTAAAGTTTTAGATTATTTATTTCAAAAATTTGATTTTCTTGTGAGTCTTGTAGTAATATAGAATTCATCAAAATCAAACCAGCATGATAGGAAAATAAACATGTGATTCTACTTTAGTCTTATTTATTGACTTATTTCCAAATCTAGAGCCTTGCAATTTGTTTATTTTTCATTTGTTTCACAAATTTATATAAAATAAATAATATTTGCTAGATGAATTAGTTAAACTTTTTTAAGATAGAAATTATTTAAGTTAGTTATACAATTATTCCAAATTTTGCTAGAGGACTGGGCGGGGATAATTTACACAAAACAAGTAATTTTAACATCACAATAAATTCAATAAGAAAAGGAAACAAAAATGATGTTGTCTTTGTTAACTATTAGCTGTATGATTTCAGTTAAATGTTTAATTTCCAGAGCTATTTATTGGCCTAGAACAATATAATTAAATAACTATTTTTGAGAACCTCTTAATTTAAAAACTGGCATTTTGAAGTAATGATTAAATGTTAACACAGTGAAAACATAATTTTAATCTTTCTCCTTTTCACCTTTCTGGTAAGGATATAGGCTGTCATAATGCAATAAAGAATTTGTGATACCTTGTTAGGGATTTTTAAGGTAGAGAAGAATGGCAATATATTCTCCCCTAATGCATAAGAGTTGTGGAATACTAAACTCACAAGCCCAATCTCAAAACTTTATAATTTTTTTTTTCCCAAGAAGCACCTAATGAGTACAAATGATAACAAAAGTTTTCTCCAGGCAAAGTTTAATGGATATAACAAGAAGATGCTTGCATAAAACACTAATTCCTACCAATGTTTCTACTATGAAGGAATTCAGTACAAATTCTTTAGGACCAGGGATCCCTGGTTATTGAAGATGTGGAGACCATTTATAATGATTTTCAGAAGGTAGAAAAAGAATTGACCAGTTATCTGGTTTTGCTTTCCTGTCTCTAATTACCTCTCAAGACCCTTCCTCTTTCTTATGTTCTACCCCATAGGCCCACTGTCTCAGGTCCTTTCTAGAGGTTAATGGCACTGAGAGGATCTAGCTTTATTTCTTTCATATTCACCTCACTATATGAATTTCCCATTAATGATTTTGTTTTTCTTGATTCTTTATGTTATTAGATCAGGGACCAAGCTGCTAAAGTAAAAGATACCAGGGAGATAAGTCAGGAAAACTCACCCACTGAAATGAATAAGAGAAAATGTGTCTATACTAACTAGAGGTTCAGAAGGTTAAAGGCATTTAAAAAGTGCTGAACTTACTCTGTTAGGAAAATTTTCCAGAATTATAATGGATGGAAAAAAAATAACAAAACAGTCTCTTAAAGGACCTAAACGCTGGTAGCATTGGCATTGGCCATTTTACCAACCAATCAGCCTCAGAGCATGGTGGAAACATTGGTTGGAAGGATACATTGATGTTTTGAAGACTTCAGGAGACACCAAAGAAGATATCATTTCACCTATACATCCTCCTAGTATAGAAGGCAATGGTAATTGATCAGGACTATTCTGAGTAATGTCAATTCCAAATAATTCTGGCATTTAAAAATTTCCAAGATGTTTTTAATGTTCCAAGAAGCTTCATGTAGAAAGAAATTCTTAACACATTTTTAACTGAAATAGACGCATATGGAATAGAAAAAAGAAAGACATCCACCTGACAACTGGCAAAATCAAACCAGTTAATCTATGAGTAAATTATGTCACAGTAAGATTACTTTCAAATCAAGCCACATCCTTATTGTTAGTGCTCTATTATATTTATCTTTATTTGCAAAGCTTTTCAAAATGACATTATTTTCAAGACAGTTAATTTAAAAAATTATTGCTACCTGACATATCTTTGCATACTAGAATGCAAGTTCCTTTAGAGCAGAGACTCTATTCTTTTATTCTTCTCCCTTCCTCACTGTCTTCTCCTTGTCACTTTCTTTTTGCGTTATGTATTTCTGGTACTTAGCATGGTGTCTAATATAACTTAGATGTGATTGTTAAATGAGGGAATGCCTTGAGAATATGAGAAATCATTAAAAACTTCTGTACTCAGGGAGATTATGTATTTCATTTTTATTGATTTAATTTCTTCAATAGGTAATAAATGTGGGAGGTATGCAGAAATCAGAAAATATTCTACTCATCAAGAATGTGGCAAGTTACAACTACAAAATGAAAATAGAAACAGAATAGAAATATCAAGATAAGGGACAACTAAGAGACTAAGGAAATATGACAGGTGATGTACAAAATTTTTTGTATTTATTTGCTATACTAGTGCAAAAATAAAAATGGTTGTCTCACTCCTACCCTGGTATATCATACATTAGTTGGCACCAGCCCCAAACTAAAAACATGTTTTATTAGTTTCTTGTGTTCTTTTCAAAAATTATGTAAATTCAATCAAGTATAAGTACAATTTATATCTATCTCACATAGTTTGCTTTATTCAATTACTGTGTCTTAGAGATCTTTCCAAATTAGCATATCCTTTTATATGCAAGCTGGAATGTTTCAGTTTATGGATATAACATAATTTATTTATAAGTCCTGCATTGATAGATATTTAGTTATTATATCAGTTCATTCTCGCATTGCTATAAAAAGTACCTGAGACTGGATAATTTACAAAGAAGAGAGGATTAATTGGCTCATGGTTCTGCAAGCTGTACGGAAAGCATGATGCTGGCATCCATTCAACTTCCTCAGGAAACTTAAAATCATGGTAGAAGGTGAAGGGGGAGCACTGACATCTTACATGGCAGGAGCAGGAGCAAGAGAGTGAAAGTGAGGTGCCCCACACTTTAAACAACCAGATCTCATGAAAATTTACTCAGCATCTTGAGGACAGCATGAAGAGGGTGGTGCTAACCCATTCATGAGAAATCCACCCTCACTATCCAGTCATCTCTTACCCAGCCCAACCTCCAACATTGGGGATTACAATTCAACCTGAGATTTGGTGAGGACACAGATACAAACCATACCATTTGGCCCCTGGCCCCTCCCAAAGCTTATATCCCTCTCACATTGCAAAATGCAATCATGCCTTCCCAGTAGTCCCCCAAAGTCTTATTTTAGCACTGACTCAAAAGTTCAAAGTCTAAAGTCTCATCTGATACAAGGCAAGTCTCTTCTACCTATGAGCCTGTAAGAAAAACAAAAACAACAACAAAAAAGAAACTAGTTACTTCCAAAATACCATGAGGTTATAGACATTGAGTAAACATTTCCATTCCAAAAGGGCAAAATCAGCAAAGAGAAAGGAGTGACAGACCCCATACATGTTCAAAACCCAGCAGGACAGTCATCAAATCTTAAAGCTTCAAAATAATCTCCTTTGACTTCATGCCTCACATTTAGGGAACATGGGCACTTGGATGTGCCATTGGCTTGACCATCCTGGGATGACCCAGTGAAGACTCTGTGTGGGGGCTCCAACCACACATTTCCCCTCCATACTACCCTAGTAGAGGTTTCCTGTGAAGGCACAACCCATCTCAGCAGGCTTCTGCCTGGACATCCAGGCTTTTCAAATATATTCTCTGAAATCTAGGTGGAGGCTCCCAAGCCTCATCTCTTGCATTCTGCACACCCACAACATTAACACATAGAAGCCTCCAAGGCTCACCGCTTGCACTCTCTGAAGCAGTGGCTGGAGTCTTCCTAAACCTGTGGGCATGTGGCGGTAGGGGCTGCCGCTTAGATCTCCAAAATGCCCTTGAGGCCTTTTCCCGTTATCTTGGCTATCAGCACTTGCTTCCTTTTTCGTTATGCAAATTTCAAAGCCTGCTTGAATTCCTTAGCTGAAAATGGGCTTTGCTTTTTTACCACATGGCCAGGCTGCAAATTTTTCAAATGTTTGTTTACACCCTGCTTCCCTTTAAATAGAAGTTCCAACTTCTTTATTTGCTCCTGCATCTGTGTATAGGCTGTTAGAAGCAGTCAAATCACACCTTGGACACTTTGCTGCTTAAAAATGTCTTCCACCAGATACCTTAGGTCATCACTCTAAAGTTCAAACTTTCACAGATCCCTAGGGTATGAACAGAATTCAATCAAGCTGTTGGTTAAGGCATAGCATGGGTGGCCTCTGCTCCAGTTCCCAATAAGTTCCTTATTTCAGTCTGAGACCTCCTCAGCCTGGACTTCATTGTCCGTATCACTATCAGTATTTTGATTACAACCATTTAATCAGTCTTTTAGAAGTTTCAAACTTTCCCTCATCTTCCTGTCTTCTTCTGAACTCTCCAAAATCTTCCAAACTCTGCCCATGTGCCTACACCACAAGGGCCCTGGGTTTCAAGAACAAAACTGGGTGGCTGTTTGGGCAGACACCAAGCTAGCTGCAGAAGAATTTTTTTTTTTTTTTTTTGGACCCCAGTGGTGCCTGGAATGCCAGTGAGATAGAACTGTTTACTCCCCTGGAAAGGGGGCTGAAGCCAGGGAGTCAAGTAGTCTTGCTCAGTGGATCCCACCACCATAGAGCCCAGCAAGATAAGATCCAGTGACTTGAAATTCTTGCTGCCAGCACAGTAGTCTAATGTTGACCTGGGATGCTTGAGCTTGGTTGGCAGAGGGGAGTCCACTATTACTGAGACTTGAGTAGGCAGTATTCCTCTCACAGTATAAACAAAGTCAGTGGGAAATTCAGACTGGTCAGAGTCTACCACAGCACCACAAAGCCATGGTAACCAGACTGCCTCTCTAGATTCCTCCTATCTGGGCAGGGCATTGCTGAAAGAAAGGCAGCAGCCCCAGTCAGGGGCTTATGGATAAAACTCCCAGCTTCCTGGGACAGAACACCTGGGGGAAGGGGTAGCTGTGGGCACAGCTTCAGCAGACTTAAACATTCCTGCGTGCCAGCTCTGAAGAAAGCAGTGGATCTCCCAGCACAATGCTCGAGCTCTGCTGAAGGACAGAAGACCTCCTCAAGTGTGTCCTTGACTCCTGAGCCTCCTGACGGGGAGACACCTCCCAGCAGGAGTCAACAGACAACTTATACAGGAGAGCTCCAGCTGGCATTTGGTGGGTGCCTCTCTGGGACAAAGCTTCCAGAGGAAGGAGCGGGCAGCAATCTTTGCTGTTCTGCAGCCTCTGGTGGTGCTACCCAAGCAGGCAGCAATCTTTGCTGTTCTGTAGCCTCTGGTGGTGCTACCCAGGCAACAGGGTCTGGGGTGGACCCCCAGCAAACTGCAGTAGACCTGCAGAAGAGGGGCCTGTTAGAAGAAAAACTAACAAACAGAGGTAATAGCATCAACATCAGGAAAAAAAAAAAAAGGATGACAAGCAAAAACTCCATTCAAAGGTCACCAACAGCAATGACCAAAGTAGATAAATCCACAAAGATGAAGAAAAACCAGTGCAAAAGGGCTGAAAATTCCAAAAAACAGAATGCCTCTTCTCCTCCAAAAGATCACAGCTCCTCGCCAGCAAGGGAACAAAACTGGATGGAGAATGAATTTGACTAATTGACTGAAGTAGGCTTCAGGAGGTGGGTAATAACAAACTCCTCCGAGCTAAAGGAGCATGTTCTAAACCAATGCAAGGAAGCTAAGAACATTGATAAAAAGTTAGAGGAATTGCTAACTAGAATAACCAGTTTAGAGAAGAACATAAGTGACCTGATGGAGCCGAAAAACACAGCACAAGAATGTTGTGAAGCATGCATAAGCATCAATAGCTGAATTGGTCAAGTGGAAGAAAGGATATCAGAGATTAAAGATCAACTTAATGAAATAAAGCATGAAGACAAGATTAGAGAAAAAAGAATGAAAAGGGATGAACAAAACGTCCAAGAAACATGGGTCTATGTGAAAAGAACAAACCTACATTTGATTGTTGTACCTGAAAGTGATGGGGAGAATGGAACCAAGCTGGAAAACACTTCAAGATATTATCTAGGAGAACTTCCCAACCTAGCAAGATAGTCCAACATTCAAATTCAGGAAATGCAGAGAACACCACAAAGATACTCCTCAAGAAGAGCTACCCCAAGTCACATAGTTGTCAGATTCACCAAGGTTGAAATGAAGGAAAAAAATGTTAAGGGCAGCCAGAGAGAAAGGTTGGGTTGCCCACAAAGGGAAACCCATCAGACTAACAGCAGATCTTTCTGCACAAATCCTACAAGCCAGAAGAGAGTGAGGGCCAATGTTCAACATTCTTAAAGAAAAGAATTTTCAACCCAGAATTTTATATCAAGCCAAAATAAGCTTCATAAAGGAAGGAGAAATAAAATCGTTTATAGAAAAGCAAATGCTGAGATAGGTTGTCACAACCAAGGCTGCCTTACAAGAGCTCTGGAAGGAAGCCCCAAATATGGAAAGGGAAAACTGGTATGGGCCACTGCAAAAGCAAACCAAAATATAAAGACCATTAACACTATGAAGAAACTGCATCAACTAATGGGCAAAATAACCAGCTAGCATCATAATGACAGGATCAAATTCACACATAACAGTATTAACCTTAAATGTAAATGGGCCAAATGCCCCAATTAAAAGACACAGACTGGCAAATTGGATAAATAGTCAAGACCTATTGTTGTGCTTTATTCAGGAGACCTATCTCATGTGCAAAGACACACATAGGCTCAAAATAAAGGGATGGAGGAATATTTACCTGGCAAATCGAAAGGAAAATAAAGCAGGAATTACAATCCTAGTCTCTGATAAAACAGACTTTAAACCAACAAAGATCAAAAAAGACAAGTGCATTACATAATGGTAAAGGGATCAATGCAGCAAGAACTAACTATCCTAACTATATATGCACCCAATACAGGAGCACCCAGATTCCTAAAGCAAATTCTTAGAGACCTACAAAGAGGCTTAGACTCCAACACAATAATAGTGGGAGTCATTAACACCCCACTGTAAGTATTAGACAGATTAATGAGACAGAAAATTAACAAAGATATTCAGGACTTGAACTCAGCTCTGGACGAAGCAGACCTAATAGACATCTACAGAACTCTCCACCTCAAATCAAGAGAATATACATTCTTCTCAGCATCACATCACACTTATTCTAAAATTGACTACATAATTGGAAGTAAAACACTACTCAGCAAATGCAAAAGAATGGAAATTATAACAATCTTTCAGATCACAGTGCAATCAAGTTGGAACTCAGGATTAAGAAACTCACTCAAAACAACGCAACTGCATGGAAACTAAACAACCTGCTCCTGAATGACTACTGGGTAAATAACAAAATTAAGGCAGAAATAAATAAATTCTTTGAAACTAATGAGAACAAAAATGCAATGTACCAGAATCTCTGGGACACAGCTAAAGCAGTGTTTAGAGTGAAATTTATAGCACTAAATGCCCACAGGAGAAAGCAGGAAAGATCTAAAATCGACACCCTAACATCACAATGAAAAGAACTAGAGAAGCAAGAGCAAACAAATTCAAAAGCTAGCAGAAGACAAGAAGTAACTGAGATTAGAGCAGAACTGAAGGACATAGAGACACAAAAAACCCTTCAAAAAATCAATGAATCTAGGAGCTGGTTTTTTGAAAGAATTAACATAATAGACCACTAACCACACTAATAAAGAAGAAAAGAGAGAGTAATCAAATAGACACAATAAAAAATGATAAAGGAGAGAGCACTACTGCTCCCCCAGAAATACAAACTACTATCAGTGAAGACTATAAACACCTCTATGCAAATAAACTAGAAAACCTAGAAGAAATGGATAAATTCCTGGACACATATACCCTCCCAAGACTAAATCAGGAAGAAGTTGAATCCCTGAATAGACCAATAACAAGTTCTGAAATTGAGGCGGTAATTAATAGCCTACTATCTGAAGAAAGCCCAGGACCAGATGGATTCACAGCCAGATTCTACCAGAGGTACAAAGAAGAGCTGGTACCATTCCTCCTGAAACTATTCCAAATAGAAAAAGAGGAACTCCTTACTAACTCATTTTATGAGGCCAACATCATTCTTATACCAAATCTGGCAGAGACACAATAAAAAAGAAAATTTCAGGCCAATATCCCTGATGCACATCGATGCAGAAATCCTCAATAAAATATTGGCAAACTGAACCCAGCAGCACATTAAAAAGCTTATCTACCACGATCAAGTTGGCTTCATCCCTGGGAGGCAAGGCTGGTTCAACATACACAAATCAATACACGTAATCCATGATATAAACAGAACCAATGACAAAAACTACATGATTTTCTCAATAGATTCAGAAAATGCCTTTGGTAAGATTCAACATTGCTTCCTGGTAAAAACACTCAATAAACTAGGTATCGATGGAACATATCTCAAAATAATAAGAGCTATTTATGACAAATCCACAGCCAATATCATATGGAATGGGTAAAAGCTGGAAGCACCCCCTTTGAAAACCAGCACAAGACAAGGTTGCCCTTTCTCACCACTCCTATTCAACATAGTATTGGAAGTTCTGACCAGGGAAATCAGGCAAGAGAAAGAAATAAAGGATATTGAAATAAGAAGAGAGGAAGTCAAATTATCTCTGTCTGTAGATGACATGATTATATATTTGGAAAACCCCACTGTCTCAGTCCAAAATCTCCTTAAGCTGATAAGCAACTTCAGCAAAGTCTCATGATACAAAATCAGTGTGCAATAATCACAAGCATTCCTGTACACCAATAATAGACAAACAGGGAGCCAAATCATGAGCAAACTCCCATTCACAATTGCTACAAAGAGAATAAAATACCTAGGATATAACTTACAAGGGATGTGAAGGACCTCTTCAAGGAGAACTACAAACCACTGCTCAAGGAAATAAGAGAGGACACAAAGAAATGGAAAAACATTCCATGCTCATGGAGAGGAAGCATCAATATTGTGAAAATGGCTATACTGCCCAAAGTAATTTGTAGATTCAATGCTATTTCCATCAAGCTACCATTGACTTTCTTCACAGAATTAGAAAAAACTACTTTAAATTTTATATGGAACCAAAAAAGAGCCCATATAGGCAAGAAAATTGTAAGCAAAAAAGAAGAAACCTGGAGGCATCACAATACCTGACTTCAAACTATACTGCAAGGCTACAGTAACCATAATAGCATGGTACTGGTACCAAAACATATATAGACCAATGGAATAGAACAGAGGCCTCAGAAATAACACCACACATCTACAACCATCTGATCTTTGGCCAACCTGACAAAAACAAGAGATGGGGAAAGGATTCCCTATTTAATAAATGATGTTGGGAAAACTAGCTAGCCATATGAAGAAAACTGAAACTGGACTCCTTCCTTATACCTTATACAAAAATTAACTCAAGTTGGATTAATGATTTAAATGTAAGACCTAAATCCATAAAAAGCCTCGAAGAAAACCTAGATGATACTATTCAGGACATAGGCATGAACAAAGACTTCATGACTAAAATAACAAAAGCAATTGCAACAAAAGCCAAAATTGACAAATGGGATCTAATTAAACTAAAGAGCTTCTGCATAGCCAAAGAAACTGTCATCAGAATGAATAGGCAACCTAGAAAATGGGAGAAAATTTTTGCAATCTACTCATCTGACAAAGGTCTAACATCCAGAATCTACAAGGAACTTAAACAAATTTATGAGAAAAAACAACCCCATCAAAAAGTGGGTGAAGGACATGAACAGACACTTCTCAAAAGAATACATTTAGGCAGCCAACAAACATGAAAAAAAAAAAAAAGCTCATCACTGGTCATTGGAGAAATGCAAATCAAAATCACAATGAGATACCATCTTATGTCAGTTAGAATGGCAGTTATTAAAAAGTCAGGAAATAACATGCTGGAGAGGATGTGGAGAAATAGGAAGGCTTTTGCACTGTTGATGGGAATGTAAATTAGTTCAACCACTGTGGAAGACAGTATAGCGATTCCTCAAGAATCTATAACCAGAAATACCATTTGATCCAGCAGTCCCATTACTGGGTATATACCCAAAGGATAATAAATCATTCTACTATAAAGACACATGCACATGTATGTTTATTCCAGCACTATTCACAATAGCAAAGACTTGGAACCAATCCAAATGCCCATCAGTATAGACTGGATAAAGAAATTTGGCACATGTACTCCATGAAATACTATGAAGCCATAAAAAATGGATGAAGCTGGAAACCATCATTCTCAGCAAACTAAACCAGGAGCAGAAAACCAAACACCACATGTTTTCACTCATAAGTTGGAGTTATACAATGAGAACATATGGGCACAGGGAGGGAAACATCACACACCAGGGCCTGTCAATGGGTGGAGGGCCATGGGAGGGATAGCATTAGGAGAAATGCTTAATGTAGATGACAGGTTGATGGGTGCAGCAAACCACCATGGCACATGTATACCTGTGTAACCTGCACATTCTGCACGTGAACTTAAAGTATAAAGTATAACCTGCACATTCTGCACATGAACTTAAAGTATAATTTAAAAAAAAAAGCCCTGATATACTACTTTTTGTCAGAATAATGCTAATAATATACAGCAAATACCTTAGTTGTTGTCTTTAAGCAGCAGAACCTGAGGCAAGTATAAAGGGAAGGATTTGATTTATTTAGAAGATGCAATTCAGGAGCAGTTAAGGGAAGCAAGGAAAGATGAAAAGGAATGGAGTCCATTGCATTACTGTGCTGGTAACTGCCCCTTAATCTACTGCAGAGGCATAGAAAGTCCCTCAACAGACCTGTGGTATGCAGGAATTCACTAAAGTTTATGGAAGAGAAGTTAACAGGTGGGAAAAATGAGGAGTGATATATCTGCTTTACTGTCTCTCATATGAAGTTTCCTATTGTTTCATTCTCACCCCATAGGGATAAACTCCCCTTCACTGTACAGGCTGCATAGTCCACTCACATGGAGGCTACTTGTGAAGCCAGATAACACACACAGAAATGCTGAATTTCTTGGAGTCTGGCAGCAAACAAGGAGTTTGCCAGTTCTGAGGTCCTAATCCATGGGGAGAAAGGAGACAGTCAGCAGCACCTCAGAGAGTAAGAAAACCCAAAATAATTTTATTTTGTATGTTTGCAGTACATACAAAGAGTTTAGCTTATTAGCTTTTCAGTGATTACCTAATATTAGCAAATCTCTCAGAGTAATTCATTTCAGGAACAAATTACAATACAGCAATGCGTCTATATCCCTTGAAACAAAAAAAAAAAAAAATAAAAATAAAAAAATAAAAGAATTTGGAAAAACTTGGTAGCCCTTCTGTGTTTTAAGCAAAAGTCTATATAAAGAAAAATAGAACAAAAGTATATAAACATTATGTTAAAACTACTACAAACCAGTAGTAATTAGCTTAATAAATATTAATGGTGTAAAGCAAGCTGTACAAATTGAATTGTTTTTGAAGTTATATCTGAATACAACAAATGAAGTAATATAAATCAGATATAAGGATTATTTTAAATTTTATATATTGTTACATACCTATGAAAATCTCTTAGAAACATTTTGAAGTTTATAGGGAGAAAAGCAACTAATTATATTTACAATTTATAAGACATTTGTATATCATAGCAGAATACATAATAAATATGTAGAAACCAATAACTTTCCCCGATGGTAGTAATGATCAATTAGCAATAAAAAAGAAAAAAGAAAATGTAGACCCCCACATTAAGGGCTAAGAGATTACAGAGTAAGATGCTGTTCAGTATGTTCAAGGTACAGGGACAAAAGTAACTATAATCAAAAGAATAACATTTTTCACCAATCCTGAGAAGATGAAAATTGTAGCATTTATTTCGATTTTGTTTACATTGTTACGCCTAAACAACTTCTTCATGAGAGTGAATGTACATATTGAACCTTTTTGGGTTCGTTCTTTTATAGCATTAAGTGTATTAACATCATTTTAAACAGCTGAACACACGTATAGTACTTTTTGTTGACCTATACTAACACATGAATACTGCAGAGCAATCCTAGGGTAGTATGGGGGAAAGGAAGTAGAGAAATGCCTTCACTGCTCTCTGTGAAAAATGAATGTCTTCAACATGATATGTTTTGCTAATTTTTAAAATTTTATAGGCCAGAAGAAAAGCTTAGATATTTTCATAATATTTATTATTGAATAAGTAGGGATTGAAATAGGATAGTAGCCATAATACCAATTAATTGATAAAGCCAATAAATTAATACTGCTAAAAATAGACTCTTACTCCTTTTAGAGTTTGTTTAGGCATTCCTAATTTCCACTTCTACCCTCTCAAATATGTGAATGTTTTCACATTCTTAAATAAGGAGCCAGTAGAAAACCAGAATCCTGCACCATTGAATATAAAGAAAATAGTATTAGGGAATGAAAAAAATTAAAGGCACATATTAAAAGGGTCACAGCATAATCCCTAGAAGTGTTTAATTTTGAGCACAACTGTACCCTGAAGACCCCAGGAAATGATATGCTTTTTCCCACCAGCAACACAGTCACTTGAGTATTTCTTTCACACCTCCATTGAAAAAAAAAAAAAGACCGGGCATGCAGCTTAATATAGTTATTTAAACCACACAGGGTAGTTTATATTTTGCACAGAAAACCCAAATAATAAGTCAAATTTATTTTTACAAAAGTAATTTATTTGTTCTACTAATAGAAAATAATTATTGATCATTTGTGCCAGTCACCATGCTAAGCTTTTAAACAAAAGGATCTCATTTTAACTCCCAGTGACCCACGACATTACTGTCCTATTTTACAGATGAGAATAGTGGGGCTTATGGAAGTTGGCTAACTGTATACACGGCTAGGAAATGGTGGCAATACGATTCAAATTTAGATTTAAGTCCAAAGTTTTAATTTCTAAACTGCAATGCCACAGTGCCTTTTGCATAGAAGACTTTTGACTCTAGAGAATTTAAGTCAATTCATTTGTTTACATCGTCAAAAATCAAAATTCCAGATAAACTGAAATTTTTAGTATTGATGGAAATTCACTGTACAGATTGATCACCCTGCCAGAAGTAGTTCAACAAGCTGACTATTTCTATGAGCTTCTAAAACTGAAGAGAGGTCCATTCTTTGTAAGACCCTTTTTTAAAAAAAAGAAAAAAGATCCCAATTTTAGGACAATTCTATTAGTGATGGTTAATTAAGAATAAAACTAAATTCTCAGTTACAGAGAAATTGTCTGTCCAACTGAATAAAATTCCTGATATTTTTCTCTACTAAAAGAGTGTAAAAAACAAAGCAGTTAGTCCATTTCTTCAGTGTCATTTAAATTGCATTTATATGATAACTTTGGAGTGAAAGTGGAGCTCATGTATTAATATTTGGCCCTATGTAAATTAGACTATAAATTTAGTAAATAAATTATTCACTTTTCACCATAGTTATATTTGTTATGGAAGAGAAATAATAGTGGATAACTTTTTGAAAAAACACTTTTCTTGATTTTTTTGTATTTCTTGGACACTACCATACTCAGGAGAGCATTTATCTTCCTGCACACTAGAAAACTCATACCCAAAGAGAGGAGAGAAAAGTCACTTATAGCCCTCAAGCTGCAATAGCTACAGGCTGATATGATGTCATTAATACATCTCAGAATGTCTAGTTTTTAAAGTAATTCTAACATGCCTTGTATACTGTGACTATATTTAAGAAATTGATTTGGACAGCTCCAAAATCAAACATCTTGATAAGATATATAAATCAAGGATAATAGTTATAACTTCTTTGAAAATCTCTTACAATAATAAAAACTATGTTTTGGCACAAATTTAGTTAATGTGGCATCATAATTCATTTAGTTAACAGATACTTATGGGTTTTTTGCCCCTTTGTATATTGCATTGCACTATAATTAGGGGTCAAATCTTGATTTTGTGATTGTTATTTTTCATGAAATAAGTAGATTATATTAAATAGTTGTTTTTAGTGTAAATAACACATTAAGAAAAGATAATGATGTAATTATAGAGCTATGACATTTTCAAACTACTTTTTCAATTGAATGTATTCTGTTCCTCTCTGAATCTATTATATTTGAAGCCAGTTAAACAATTCTTTGCTTTTTTTTCTTGTTTATTTCTTCATTGCAGTATCTGACAAATGATAATAACCAAATTAAAACCACTTGTAATTCCAAGCATAAATTAAATGAATGTATAATTATGAAATGAATGTATTCCTCAGTTTCAGATTCGTTGAACTGAATAGAGGCTTCTACATTTTTTAATGCATTTTTTTAAGGAGTCTTACTGTTACCAAATTTCCAGTTTCAAATTTATATGTTTAAGTTTTATTACTTAAGATTTTGTTGCCTTTTCTCTCTGCAGCTGCACTCTGAATTCCTGTGTCAGTTCAGGCTTATAAATCCCAGATGAAAAGAATGAAATTTTTTTTTTGTTATTTGCTTTATGCCAGTAGTTCTTAATCAGAGGCAATTTTCACCCAGGGGATGTTTGATAATGCCTGGAGACGTCGTTAATTGTTACTAAAGAGGAGGGAGGGAAATGTTGCTACTGACATGATACAGGACTGGGAAGCTGCTAAACCTCCTACAATGCACAGAAGAATTTTCTGCATCAAAAATGATCTGATACAAATATAGATAGTTTCACTGTTGAGAAATCTTCTATATATAATATCCTTGATTTTTTATTCTAAAATTTAGTAAAATGATGAGTTAAATTTAATCATTTTTGTCATGATTAGCATGGTGAGGGATGACATGAGCCTCAAAAGTCAAAGGGCTCATGCCTGGGAATAGAAAATCAAAAGATGACAATAACACATGTGAAATAGTTTAAGTTTCAGTAAGTTGGAATTAAAACTTTCAGGTGTTCTTTAGAACAAAATCTTCGTTGTCTCCACACAACTGAAAGCTAAGTGCACTTAATTCCAACAGTTTGAATCTCATGGCATGTGGAAAGATGAGAATGAGCAGTGTCCACTTGACAGGCACATATGTTAAACACGATCTTAATGTTTAGTAAAAAAGGGGAGATTTTTATTAAGGCAAGGAGGGAATGTGAACATGATTGAAGGGGTAGAGCATACAGATTAAAGCTATTTGAAATGAAAGTAAGTTTGGGGAGAAAACAGCGAGTATTGTTGAGAGAGAAGTCGTCCTCTGTAGAAGGATAATAACATATAGCTTATTTGGGGATGGTCTTTCTGTGCTGCTCAGGGTGAGGGGTCAAGGGCTAAAGAAGTTTAAATGTTTCATGACTCAATAATGTCATCAAGATACAGAAAAATAAATTACTTGGATTGCGATACCAGCTTTTAAAAATTAGCTGAATATTTCTAATTGATTATTTCAGCTCATAGTGGTGGATGACAGCAAATGAAGGACATTTTGGCAAGTGGCTCAGCATGAAAGAGATAATGGGCATAGTTACCTTGATAGTAACTGGAAACATGAAAGATTCAATGCAAAAGCAACTTGTTCCATAACATATTTCTTGCGCAGGTTGGCTTCATGATTTTGGCACCTTGAGGCATGCAGGGCAGCTTGAGGGTGCTGGGAAGTTTAAGTTGTTTAGCTATTTTTTAAAAATGGTGACAGCTTTATGGGCTGGAGGAAAATGTTTATTGGGTAGAATTCTCCCTAAGTGGTTGAAGAGAATTTTAGACATTTATCTCTTCCTGGCATCATTCAAGCTTTTGATAACTGGGAATGGGGTAAGGAGAAAAGTCCAGTTTTAGGAATTGAATCAGAGACAAGGAAGACAAAGGAACAGGGAGGGCTTCACTATAGGAAAGTCAGATTTGATAGCCCCACTCTCAGAAAGAAGAAGAGTGCTTAAATTTAGGAAAAGCACAGGGTTTGTGATCACACATCTAGTATTACATTTTGAACCAGATTATCCAATGAGGTGGACCAGTCCTGAAGCTCTTTCTCATATTGGTAGAATGTGACACTGGAATTAACCTTCAAGTGGTGCTCCAGGGGCAGACTGAATCTTGAGGGGGCATAACATGAGATAGGGTGGTTGGAGAGGGACTGATGTCTTTTGAATATCAATTAAGTGCTAGACACTATCCTAAGTGCTTTTGGCATGCTATCAGATTAATGAGATACTTTTTTTTAGAGACATTTTACTGATGATAAAACTGAGAAGCAGTAAATGGCATTATTTACATGTCTAGCTTTTTGAAAAGACTAAGAAACTCATCTCTGGGAAAATAAGGCAAAGATTGACAGTGTGTACATTGTTTGAAGGTTTATTCAGCTTTAAAATGCTTCTAATAAGCCTGTTTTTTTTTTTTTTTCCTTATCAGGAGGTTAACTCACATGAATTACTTCTTAGACTGCTAATTATCCATATAGTTGGTTCCTCTTTTTCTCTTTGTGATTAATTATTAGTATTTCTCTAGAGCTCACCTGGCTAATGTTCTTTTGTTTCTCTCATAGGCATCACGCTAATGTCTCCAAGTGGTCAGGTGATGTGTGGTTTGTGCTATTACCTTTAGAAAATAAATCTTAGCTCAACGTTCTCCAAACTTTCAGATGTTTTTCAGGACAAAAATCTTTACTGTTTCAACACAATTGAAAGTGAAGCACGCTTAATTTTTCTGTTTAAATATTTATTCCAAGTGACTCAATTATATAATAAAAGTGTTTCTGCAGTCATTAGTCATTTAGCAAACACACACAAAAAAGAAAAAAGATAGAAAACATACATATTGCAGAGTAAGACATATTACAGCCATCAAATATTAAAAGGTTTGGTGTAAAATATTGCAGTTTCACAGTACACATTGAGATATAGGTAGCTACTATTTAAGACAGCTCAAGCTAAGGGATACATGGATGATCTTATTACATTTAAGTGTATTCTTTTGATAAAACACTAAATATGTGATATATGCTTTATGTAAAATACATAACTATTTATTCATACCAGAAAGAAACATGCAATAATTTTAGTAATGTACACACAAAATCTCAAAGAGGAACTATCTGGAGGAGTTTTAAATAACACTTATTGTCTGTCTATCATATTTTGAAGACTGTTAGCATAATTGTTGTTGCAGTAATACAATTGTATTACAAAGTTTACTGATTCATTTACTCTTGGGAAAAACTATTCTAGGCACAAAGTTCTATATAGAATGAATTAACTTCATGTATTAGTCTCTTCAGGCTGCTATGACAAAAATAACATAGACTAGAGGTAGTTAATAAGCCAACCCTGTAAACCCTGTAAATTTGTTTCTCAAAGTTCTGGAGGCTTTAAATCTGAAATCAAGATGCTGGCAGATTCAAAGTCTGTTGAGGACTGGCTTCAGAGATGGCCATTTTTCATCATAATCTCACATGGCAGGGGAGGGATCTCTCCAGAGTCTCTTTAATAAAGACACTAGTCCCATTTATGAGGGCTCTGCCATCCACATCTCATATGCCCCACCTCCTAGTACCATTACCTTACCTTGAGATCTGGATTTGCATATAAGAATGTTGAGGAAACACATGTATCCAGTTTATTGGATAATGTTGAGGAAACACATATATCCTTGTTTTTACCCAGTAAGAACAAGGCATATAATATCTGAGATAGGCTGGGTTTTAGAGACTCTGCAGACAGGGCTGGGGACTGTGGTGAAGTGAAAGCACATGTCTGATCAGTGGTGGCATTAGTTACTCAATTTCTAATGATTTTTGCCATTTATGAATATGGAAGCAATGTGACAGATCTCTGCTTTTTTTCAAGCAAGATCATAGCTTGATTTTTTTTTATGTGAGATTTTCTTATTTTTAAAATTGGTTCTAATTAAAACTATTTATCTATTTCCTATTTCCCTTTTTACTTTATGTGAGAAATAAGTATAATATTTCTAAGATGTAAAATTTTATATCATCTTTCTTCTTGACAGAGATTGTATGTTGTTTTACAATTCATGATGTCTACACTCTTAATTTAAACTTATACTTTCCTGAAATCATAACCAGTATGCATTTGTAGTGAAAAAATACATGTTTCTGGGCCAGAAATTATAATGTGTTAATACTGAATGTAGTATGAAGCCTGTATTAGTTCATTTTCAAACTGCTATAAAGAACTACCTAAAACTGGGTAATTTATGAAGAAAAGAAGATTAATTGACTCGTAGTTCTGCATGGCTGGGGAGGCCTCAAAAAACTTACAGTCATGGCAGAAGGCAAAGAGGAAGGAGTTATGTCTTACATAGCTGGAGCAGGAGGAAGAGAGTGAAGGTGGAAGTGCCACACACTTTTAAATAACCAGAGGTTCTCCATGGGGGCTCTGACTCTGCGGCAGCCTTCTGCGTGAACATCCAGGCATTTTCATGCATCCTCTGAAATCTAGGTGGAGGTTCCCAAACCTCAACTCTTGTCTTCTGCATACCTTCAGGCCTAAACCACATGGAAGCCTCCAAAGCTTGGGGCTTGCACCCTCTGAAGCAATGGCCCAAGCTGTACCTTGGCCCCTTTTATCCTTGGCTGGAACTGGAGCAGCTGGGATGCAGGGTGCCATGCGCTGAGGCTGCACAGAGCAATGGGGCCCTGAGCCCAGCCCATGAAACCATTTTTCCCTTCTAAGCCTCTGGGACTGTGATGGGAGGGGCTGCTGTGAAAATGTCTAAAGTTCCCTGCAGACATTTTCCCCATTGTCTTGGGTATTAACATTTTGCTTCTCTTGTGCAAATTTCTGTATCCAGTGGCTTGAATTTCTCCCCAGAAAATGATTTTTTCTTTTCCACCACATGGTCATGCTGCAAATTTTCCAAACATATACTCTACTTTCTTTCTTTCTTTTTTTTTTTTTTTTGGTTTGAGATGGAGTCTTGCTCTGTCACCTAGGCTGGAGTGCAGTGGCTTGATCTCGGCTCACTGCAAGCTCCACCTCCCGGGTTCACGCCATTCTCCTGCCTCAGCCTCCCAAGTAGCTGGGACTACAGGTGCCTGCCAGCACGCCCGGCTAATTTTTTTTTTATATTTTTAGTAGAGACGGGGTTTCACCGTGTTAGCCAGGATGGTCTCGATCTCCTGACCTCGTGATCTGCCCATCTTGGCCTCCCAAAGTGCTGGGATTACAGGTGTGAGCCACCGCACCCGGCCTTACTCTACTTTCTTTTTAACACAAGTTTCAATTTCAGACCGTCTCTTTGTGAACACGTATGACTGTATGCTTTCAGAAAAAGTCAGGTCACCTCTTGAATGCTTGCTGCTTAGAAATTTCTTCTGCCAGATAGCCTAAATCATTTCTCTAAAGCTTAAAGTTCCACAGATCTCTAGGGCAAGGGCAAAATGCCACCAGTCTTTTTGCTAAAGCATAGCAAGAGTCACCTTTATTCCAGTTTCCAACAAATTTCTCATCTCTATCTGAGACCACCTCAGCCTGGACTTCATTGTCCATATCACTGTCAGCATTTTGGTCAAAACCACGCAACAAAACTCTAGGAAGTTCCAAACTTTTCCACATCTTTCTGTCTTCTTCTAGGCCCCCAAACTATTCCAACCTTTTCCCATTATCCAATTCCAAAGTCACTCCCACATTTTCAGGTATCTTTATATCAATGCCCCATTTCTCTCAGTACCAATTTTCTGTATTAGTCCATTTTCATACTGCTATGAAGAACTACCTGACACTGGGTAATTTATAATGAAAAAAGGATTAATTGACTCACAGTTCCACATGGTTGTGGAGACCCCAGGAAACTTACAATCATGGCGGAAGGCAAAGGGATAGCAAGTCATAGTGGCAGGAGAGAAAGAGAGTAAGGGGGGAAGTGCCACACCTTTAAACCATCAGATCTTATGAGAACTCACTATCACAAGAACAGGATGGGGAAAACTGCCCCCGTGATCCTATCACCTCCCACTAGGCCCCTCTCCTGACACATGAGAATTACAATTCAAGATGAGATTTGGGTGGGGACATAGAGTCAAACCATAACAACACCCATGATGGAAAAAGTTGGAATTCACTTAAAATTTTGTCAATAATCATACACTAGAATTTCATTGATTTCTCAAAAGTAGTTCAATTTATTGAATCAACTACATTGTTGATTAAAAGTATAACAAAAGGAGTTTGGAAATGCAAAATGTATCTACCTGCTTCTTTTAAAAATCACCATTGTGAAAAAGTGAACAAGAAACACAATAACAAATGACATATTTGCTACAATTTGTCAAGACCTATAATCCCCCCCAAGTTTAAAATGGAAAAGGTAAATGATACTCCAAACCAAAAGAAGGTCAAAAGTAAATGCTTACAGAGCATGATCAAACCAGATGCTGATTTATTTTAAAATCATAGAAAATTAAATAGTGAGCATAATAAACCCTGGAACATAAAGCTGGGGAAAAGGGCTCGACACAGGTAGATTATTTGAAATTTTTTATTGGAAGAAGTTAGACCTTCAGGTACCTTTATCATATGCATTTAGATTGCTTGCATGTTTTCCTTCCTTAGGAGAGATTATATATTTTATCTAGGGAAATTTCACTGGGATTACCATAAAATCAGTTTCTCCAAACAGAGAGGAGGATAGACATAAATGTCTAAGTAAAAATATGAAGTCATATAAATGTCTATATCCTAAACATTAAGACTTATAGCTCCTATTCCACACCTATGTCACATTTGCTGGTAGCCTGGCAATACTCCAGACTGGTAATTAAAAGGTCCTTCTCTGAAGAAGTTTAATGTTCCAGAGAAAATACGTCCACATTCTGATGTTTAGAAATTTCCAAAACATAGGTTGGACATCACTTTGTTGCCCATTGACAGCATATTCCATACTCTTAGAACTTGTACTCAGCTTTAATGCCTAATTTATACATATAAGTTGACAATAAATGGTCACCAAAAATACGAGAAAAAAGAGGTCCTATCCCTTCCACTCGATCACATTAGAATAGAATGCAGAATGCTCTGCTTCCAGTGGAGGCCAGATAAGTTTCTACTGGACTAATCTCTCATTGATATAACGATACACTTTGGACAAAATATTTTTAAAACTATCCAAGGGTATTAGAGAGTAAACAAAAGCAAGAAGATACTACAGAAGACTTCACACTTGGAAGAAAGAATGGTACGAAGTAATTTCCCATTTTTAAAAATGTCTTTGTGCTAATTTCAGGCTGAAGTCAGCAGTACAGGGTGATTACTTAAGACTTTATGTTTTATAAAGTTTTTTTTTTTCTTTTTTTCTGTTTAAAGATTTTTATTTTTAAGGAAAGGTAGAGTTGAATGCCCTTCAGTGAAACCAGGAAGTCCTTTTGGATAAGAATTTGGAAGAAAAAAATAAATATAATGTCCTGTAAAGAAACTGTTATGTTTGCATAGGTGTATAAATGATAGAGAAAAGAAGTTAATTTTATGAAAAACTAACTTTATTATTTAAATCAAGTAAACCACTATATATTCCTGTGCACCATACTCTTCTCTAAATGCTTCACAAATATTAAATCATCTAATCCTATGAGTTGGATAATCTTAAATATACATCTTACACATGAACATCTGAAAGTACCGAGAGTTTAAATAATATCCTCAAGGTCTCAAAACTAGCAAGTAGCAGAGCCGTCTTGGGTTCTGTTATGAATAGATAATCTAGTCAAACAATACTTCCTTCTCAATTTCTTTCATAATGTTAATATATTGTACAACATGGGGCCATGGCAATGTCTCAGTGCAAAGATTATGAACAGATTCTCCTTTACTCAAAACTTTGATTTGCCTAGACAGGGCTCTTTTATTTTTTGGCTTCAAAACTACTCAATTCGGGGGCATATGGCATTGCTAAAGAAAAATTACCCAATGATACCTGCTAAACCATGGTAAGGGAGACTTCATTCAGGACCATGGGGATAGGCACAGGGACCACTGCAATAGGGTCTTGCAGTTGGGGAGTGTGAGTTCAATTCTGAATATAGTGTGGGCAAGTGAGAATTTATAGACAAGGTGCAGACTCGGAGATCAGTGGATGGAAAATTACTAAGAGTAAACTTCAAGGATAAAGGGGATTCTGGTTAAACTGACCTAACAGGATTTTTGCTGAAAACAGGCTGGAGTGATTAGATGGTGGATATGAAGAACCTGATTAGACATTGAGGATGATCAGATACCAAGGATGGGGCTCTGGAGTTCTTACTAAACTAACTTACCAAGATTCTTTCCTAAAACTGAGTTTTACAAGGAAGTACACAGATGGGCCTAGGAGAAGTTTCAGAAGCCTGACTAATGTATGGCCAAGCAAAGAATCTTTGTTGATATTTAATTAAAATGCCAGACTCTTTTCCATGATAGGTCTTATCACAAATGTACTCTGCATTCGTTTTGTATATTATCACTTTACACTGAACTTGGGCCAGTGACCAGCCTTGGCAGGAGCAAAGGGTTGGGTTCCTTGCGTGACCTCTGTAGACCCACCAGGCACTTTGCTAGCACATCTGCAAACAGAACTCTCTCCCTCATTCATCTTAGAGCTCTCCAGCGTTTCATAAGCTTTCCTTTTCTCAGGCCTTAAGAATCTCCCAGATTTCTTTGATTGCTAGTCCCTTTCTGAGAGTCACTTCTCCACCTCTTCCTGCCTTTTGTCTTTCCTTTTCTGTTTTTTTTTTCTCTTTTTCTTTTCATCTCTTTCCTAACTACCCTTCACACAGAGACTCAAAGGTTGCCCCACCACTTGGCCCACTGCCAACTTAGCAGTTCTCAGCAATACACTAGGTTTCCAGACTGTTTGGTTCAACTGCTTTATTTACATGTATATATTTCGCCCCCCCGACCCCACCTCCCGCCTTGGGAGAGCCCTTTGTGGTAAGAAAAGTCAAGTTTATTTTTGTACAGGGTGAATGTTTCACAACCTTCTTGGTAATACAAGATTGGTGTCAAACACTTCAACTCATACAGATTCTATATTTCCTTGGCAGGGAGAAAATGTATAAAATAACAAAGATATCCTATCCCTCATAATAAACACAATATAAAAATCATGTAATAAATCACAACAAAATTTACAGAGAGAGAGAGAGAGAAACTTCAGACTAATTTGGTATTAAAGTTATAGATTAACCTTAAGGAAAATTAACCTGAATTTCTGAAGGCCTATAGTCTAATGAGAAAAAGGTCTGACACCTTTTAAATTTTTCCATATAGTCTCACCTTTTATATATTTTTAACACTAAAATACCTCTGGATAAAAATACACATGCATTCTATTTATATAAAGTATTTTTCCCTTTAATTAATGCTTGCAATCTACAATGATAGGCAAGTCAAGTATAATTTTTCTCTTTGTTATTGCACTCAAACACTCATGCGAAAATAGTAAAATGTTTTATTTTTCTTTTTTTCCTTTACTGAAATTGGTGGCTTACATCATACTGAGGGGCCCACATGAATATTTGTTTTTAAATTAGGACCATATTCTCAATTCGCTACACAATAAAGGGATTATACATTTAAAAGAACTGTATGCAATCAAGAAGAAATTTTAATTAATCACAAATAGAACTGGCCCAATGGAAATAATATGACCCGACAGTTTGAGGTTTGATCAGCACAACATAGAGATTAAGAAGACTTTTGACCTGAACAGAGTCAGAGTTGGTTCAGTCTGGAACTTTAGAAAGGGAACACTAATGGGTTCAAATCGCACAATATCATTGTTTCCCATAATGCTACCATCCCATTAGCAACCAGTGAGAAACTTGCTTAGTTTTCTGTAGAAACCATCTAGTAGCATATATACCTCTGGTCCACAATGAAGCAACAGAGATTATGCCACAACAAACTATACTCTTTCTCTCATGTTCTCTATGTGCAAAAACTGAGCCAGCTCCTTTGAAGCACTAATTGACTGTCGGTATCAATTAGGGGCCTGACTGCTTTCTAACTTACATTTATGTCTCCACAGTAACCACATTGGTATTTGGGGGAGATTGGGGGTACTTACTGAAAAGTTCTTAAATATGTACAGCATAAAAGAATAACTGAGATTTTGGAAAAGCTAGTTAGAACAGGGCCCAGCAACTCTTACTTTTTAGCAGCGTCTTTGTGTTGAAAGCTGAAAATTTTACTAAAATGGAATTCTTTATTAGAGTAGCAATATCAATATATAGATAAATGGATTATACAGCAAAAATATCAGCCCAAGAGAAAGAAAAACATAATAGGAGCACTGAGAGTAAAGAACTCCAATGATGACTTCTGTCATAAGAACAATGGATAAAGAAACATGACATAGAGTATGTGGTGGGAAGAATTCGACTCTAATGCTAGAGAAACCTGAATTTGCTTCTTGCTTGCCACTTGTTAGCTGGTATAACTTTTAGAAACTGAGTCCCAGTTTTCTCATATATTAAACTGAGATATTGATGTCACCTTTGCAGGTATGTTGGGGGAAATTAAGTTAACTAAAGCATATAGAAGACAATGAATCATTTCTGGTACATAGTAGGTGCTCTGTAAATATCAGGTATTGTTATTGTCATCATGTCAGGACCTGGAAAAGAGAAAATACAAGTATAATATAAATAATGCCTAACACTGAAAATAAAAAACTCATCACTTTGAAAAAAAAATTGGTAGACTTATTCTGTTACCTCAAATACCAAACTAAATCCAATGCATTGAAGTTATGATAAGAAATTAGAAGAGCAAGTGCTTTTCTAACAATCAGAACAGAATGGAATCTGAAATAAACCTGATTGTGGATAACCACCTATCAGATTGTTAGAGATAGGATGATGCCTATAGTGAGATAAAATGGACCTAGAATTTTTATTAACCAAGATATTTTATAATTATAGTATTTCTCATTAAAAAGAAATCTATGGATTGGTGGACTTCCTGAAATTATTATAGGATAAATATTAATAATTAGTTCACAGCTATATTACAATGACAGAAAATATACTTACTAATCTATAAGAAATGAAATTGGTATAGAATTATAGTAAACGGGGATTAAAATATCTGGGGTACTTACTATTATAGTTTGATATTTGGGAATTGTACATGATATGCATCAAGGAATAGTAGCAATTAAACATTCAGCCATCAAAATGATGAACAAATAATATTTAAACATAGAGTTTATATAGTTTCCAGATTACTAAAGTGAAGGGAGCACTGAAATTTTACTGAAAGCAAATTGTGGTCCTTGAACATTGGTCAATAACAATTTTCATGTTATATTATTAGAGTTTTGGAAAAGATCGTTCTTTAGAAAATCTGTAAATGGCACAACAATATGTCTATTGTAAACAAGAAAAATACATAATTGCATTCACTCTATGACTAATTGAAAACTTGTGTGATAAGCCTGTTTAACAAAACTTTACATAATCAGAAACAAGATATATTATTCTGTTCTTGCTCTGCTATGAAGAAATACCTGAGACTGGGTAATTTGTAAAGAAAAGAGTTTTACTTGGTGCATGGTTCCACAAACTATACAGGAAGCATGTCTGGGGTGGCCTCTGGAAACATACAATCATGGTGGAAGGCAAATGGGAAACAGGCACATCTTCACATGGCTAAAGCAGGAGGAAAAGAGAGATGAAAAGACAAAAGTGCCACACACTTTTAAACAACCAGATCTTGTGAGTACCTACTCACTATCATTAGAGCAGCGCCAAGGGGGAAATCCACCCCCCATGATCCTATCACCTTCCACCAGGCCCCACTTCCAACACTGGGGATTACAATTGACATGAGATTTGGGTGGGGACACAGATCCAAAAACAAACCATATCACAAGATGTTTTTGATCCTGTTGGTAGGAAACAACCACAAGGTACCAGTGCAGATTATTTCTTCACTTCAGAGAGAACACTTCAGTTTAGATTCTGAAATTAAGCATGCCATTTTCTTTTTTTTTTTTTTTTTTTTTTTTTTTATTATACTTTAAGTTCTAGGGTACATGTGCATAATGTGCAGGTTTGTTACATATGTATACTTATGCCATGTTGGTGTGCTGCACCCATCAACTCGTCAGCACCCATCAATTCATCATTTATATCATGTATAACTCCCCAATGCAATCCCTCCCTCCTCCCCCCTCCCCCCTCCCCATGATAGACCCCAGTGTGTGATGTTCCCCTTCCCGAGTCCAAGTGATCTCATTGTTCAGTTCCCACCTATGAGTGAGAACATGCGGTGTTTGGTTTTCTCTTCTTGTGATAGTTTGCTAAGAATGATGGTTTCCAGCTGCATCCATGTCCCTACAAAGGACGCAAACTCATCCTTTTTTATGGCTGCATAGTATTCCATGGTGTATATGTGCCACATTTTCTTAATCCAGTCTGTCACAGATGGACATTTGGGTTGATTCCAAGTCTTTGCTATTGTGAAAAGTGCCGCAATAAACATACGTGTACATGTGTCTTTGTAGTAGACTAATTTATAATCCTTTGGGTATATACCCAGTAGTGGGATGGCTGGGTCATATGGTACATCTAGTTCTAGATCCTT
The DNA here is from genome assembly GCF_007565055.1 of Rhinopithecus roxellana. Lineage (NCBI taxonomy): Eukaryota > Metazoa > Chordata > Mammalia > Primates > Cercopithecidae > Rhinopithecus > Rhinopithecus roxellana. The sequence goes on from NC_044566.1 coordinate 32,012,028, forward strand.
GAGGAATTGCCATACTCTTTTCCATAATGGTTGAACTAGTTTACAATCCCACCAACAGTGTAAAAGTGTTCCTATTTCTCCACATCCTCTCCAACACCTGTTGTTTCCTGACTTCTTAATGATTGCCATTCTAACTGGTGTGAGATGGTATCTCATTGTGGTTTTGATTTGCATTTCTCTGATGGCCAGTGATGATGAGCATTTTTTCATGTGTCTGTTGGCTGTATGAATATCTTCTTTTGAGAAATGTCTGTTCATATCCTTTCCCCACTTTTTGATGGGGTTGTTTGTTTTTTTCTCGTATATTTGTTTGAGTTCTTTGTAGATTCTGGATATTAGCCCTTTGTCAGATGAGTAGGTTGCAAAAATTTTCTCCCATTCTGTAGGTTGCCTGTTCACTCTGATGGTAGTTTCTTTTGCTGTGCAAAAGCTCTTTAGTTTAATTAGATCCCATTTGTCAATTATGGCTTTTGCTGCCGTTGCTTTTGGTGTTTTAGACATGAAGTCCTTGCCCATGCCTATGTCCTGAATGGTACTACCTAGATTTTCTTCTAGGGTTTTTATGGTATTAGGTCTAACATTTAAGTCTCTAATCCATCTTGAATTAATCTTCGTATAAGGGGTAAGGAAAGGATCCAGTTTCAGCTTTCTACTTATGGCTAGCCAATTTTCCCAGCACCATTTATTAAATAGGGAATCCTTTCCCCATTTCTTGTTTCTCTCAGGTTTGTCAAAGATCAGATGGCTGTAGATGTGCGGTATTATTTCTGAGGACTCTGTTCTGTTCCATTGGTCTATATCTCTGTTTTGGTACCAGTACCATGCTGTTTTGGTTACTGTAGCCTTGTAGTATAGTTTGAAGTCAGGTAGCGTGACGCCTCCAGCTTTGTCCTTTTGACTTAGGATTGTCTTGGCAATGCGGGCTCTTTTTTGGTTCCATATGAACTTTAAAGCAGTTTTTTCCAATTCTGTGAAGAAAGTCATTGGTAGCTTGATGGGGATGGCATTGAATCTATAAATAACCTTGGGGAGTATGGCCATTTTCACGATATTGATTCTTCCTATCCATGAGCATGGTATGTTCTTCCATTTGTTTGTGTCCTCTTTGATTTCACTGAGCAGTGGTTTGTAGTTCTCCTTGAAGAGGTCCTTTACATCCCTTGTAAGCTGGATTCCTAGGTATTTTATTCTCTTTGAAGCAATTGTGAATGGAAGTTCATTCCTGATTTGGCTCTCTGCTTGTCTGTTGCTGGTGTATAAGAATGCTTGTGATTTTTGCACATTAATTTTGTATCCTGAGACTTTGCTGAAGTTGCTTATCAGCTTAAGGAGATTTTGGGCTGAGACGATGGGGTTTTCTAAATATACAATCATGTCATCTGCAAACAGGGACAATTTGACTTCTTCTTTTCCTAACTGAATACCCTTGATTTCTTTCTCTTGCCTGATTGCCCTAGCCAGAACTTCCAACACTATGTTGAATAGGAGTGGTGAGAGAGGGCATCCCTGTCTTGTGCCAGTTTTCAAAGGGAATTTTTCCAGTTTTTGCCCATTCAGTATGATATTAGCTGTGGGTTTGTCATAAATAGCTCTTATTATTTTGAGGTACGTTCCATCAATACCGAATTTATTGAGCGTTTTTAGCATGAAGGGCTGTTGAATTTTGTCAAAAGCCTTTTCTGCATCTATTGAGACAATCATGTGGTTCTTGTCTTTGGTTCTGTTTATATGCTGGATTACGTTTATTGATTTGCGAATGTTGAACCAGCCTTGCATCCCAGGGATGAAGCCCACTTGATCATGGTGGATAAGCTTTTTGATGTGCTGCTGAATCCGGTTTGCCAGTATTTTATTGAGGATTTTTGCATCAATGTTCATCAGGGATATTGGTCTAAAATTCTCTTTTTTTGTTGTGTCTCTGCCAGGCTTTGGTATCAGGATGATGTTGGCCTCATAAAATGAGTTAGGGAGGATTCCCTCTTTTTCTATTGATTGGAATAGTTTCCGAAGGAATGGTACCAGCTCCTCCTTGTACCTCTGGTAGAATTCAGCTGTGAATCCATCTGGTCCTGGACTTTTTTTGGTGGGTAGGCTATTAATTGTTGCCTCAATTTCAGAGCCTGCTATTGGTCTATTCAGGGATTCAACTTCTTCCTGGTTTAGCCTTGGGAGAGTGTAAGTGTCCAGGAAATTATCCATTTCTTCTAGATTTTCTAGTTGATTTGCGTAGAGGCGTTTATAGTATTCTCTGATGGTAGTTTGTATTTCTGTGGGGTCAGTGGTGATATCCCCTTTATCATTTTTTATTGCATCTATTTGATTCCTCTCTCTTTTCTTCTTTATTAGCCTTGCTAGCGGTCTGTCAATTTTGTTGATCTTTTCAAAAAACCAACTCTTTTCATATAACAAATGCACAAGTAAAAATTTACCCTGAGCCATCAATAATTCAATCATTAATGATTCAATCAATGATTCAGTCATTCACTGATGATTATGAAAGCAAGAGGTAGGATGTTTTAATATATGGATCATGAGACTAAGTGGTAAAAAGTAGGTTCTAGTCATGATTCTGACACTTGTTAGGTCTGACATTGGGAAAAATCACCTAAAATCTTTTATTGCAATTTCTTCATTCATTACATTACAGCATTGGGCTGTATAATTCCTAAAGTCCTCTCAGATTAGAAATTTTTCTAATCTCAAATGAATAAATCTTTGGTTACAATCCATTATCCTAACTAGGATCAACTGTTATTAATTGTAATATATTTATACAGAGATATGTAATTTATTAGAACTCCTACTGAAAATTCCTAACTCCAAAAATGTTATATTGTGTTTCCCTGCCAAATCCATGGGAAGGGGATCAGAGCTTGGAAACAATTTCTTTTATAATCAAAAGCTTTAGGGTTCTCTAACTCAGATATTTTAGTTAGAAAATTGGTGAAGCCAAACCTCCAGTCTGATTTCTTTGCTTTGTCAAAAGGATAAAGAGATTCACTGGGCAAGTCGGTAGTGTCTTTTCCCCAGGACTGCTGTAAAGCATCATGATCTTTGCTATGTAACTTCTCCCGAACCCTTCTTTAAAATACAGAACCTACTGACTTCCTTAAGTTTAAGGTCAACATTACTCATTGAAGCAACTCCAGATCTGAAGAGAGTTCCCCAGATGCAAAAGTTTATCTGGGAGAAGATAGATATTTTTAAACATAATTTAAACATTACCTCTATGTTGTTCAAGACTGTGATATATTGATTTCCTCATTGTACTTTTTTGTTTATGGGTAATAGAGTCATTGAGAGAATGTATTCCTAAACAAAGAGAAAATAAATAGCAATGCATAATAGCATAGAAAAACTTACTAGTATTTTATATTTGAAAGATATCTTTTTTCTCCAAAGTTCTGGCTTAAATTTTTCTTAGTATTCACTAATTGCTTCTGATTTAGAATTACTTTGAACTATACTTCACTGTAGCTTCCTTCTACAAGACTCAGACAATGCATAAGATTAATAAACATCTGCTTATTACATTTTCACATGTCCAGACCCAAACCAATTGTGGGTAATAGTAAAGAAACATTGGTATTGACTTAAAAGAGTCATGGTTTACTCTCTGAGTCTGGGGATATTCTCATTGTGTGCGAAGACCCTGGCTTTGCAAAAGAGGGAGGATAATGAATTAAATTAGAAGGGAATAAGATGGGAATAGTTCTCAGGAAATTACCTGATAGATTTGTTTCTCAGTTGTGCAAACCAGAGAAAGAAAACTTGTGGGATAATTGGTATAAGCAAAGAGCATTATCATCATCCATCTCCCATTTTGAAAACAGTATGTATTTTCAATGGAAAAAACTATTCTCTAGATCTGTGCTTCTTAAATTAGTTACACAATTATAAAAGAAAGCCTGATTCTTTGAAGTTTAGATGAAATCTTCTGATTTCATAGGATATTGTGAGCCAATTATGCTATTACTGTTCATATGTCTATAATAGCATAGGATATGCTCTCAGGAACACAATGTATATTATATTTATGTAGTCAATATAATTAGAACCCAGAGAACAACTTAACCCATATTCAATGGTCTTAATGCCTAGAATGTGGTTTCTTTTACTCCTGCAGAATAAAACATAAAAAATGTAGAGCTTCAAATTTGTTTGACAAAGGGAGGATGTGGTTAATCTTTTAAAAATCATATATGTCACATATTTTCTGAATTTTATAAAGAGTGTTAGGCAGTGATTAAATAAAAGATTGACTGCCACTACTTTATACAAATCTAATGCAATTATTCAAACCATTCAGTAACATTGGCAGTAGAATGTCCTGTTTAGAGAGCTTTATAAACCAAGCTCAGGCCAGGTGCTTTAGCCGGCCACATTCAATTTTCAGCCTCTGGTTGTGCACTTATACAATGCATAATAAGAATTAGTTGAAAGGATTAATATTTTAGATATTCAATATAGTTTTGTAAATTGATTTGGCAAAGGATTGTATCACTTTACATTGAATTTACTTGCATTTTGGTATTGTGAAAACACATAAACATCTCAACATATGTTAGTAAAAGAAAAGATAGAAACAATGGTTTTATACCTGGCACTTAGAAGCCATCACATATCTGAATAAGATATCTGAACCCCATTTTTAATGAAATTTTAGCGTGTTATTTTGACATTTCATGTATTATCCTCAGGGCCCCCTCCGATGTGAACTGCAGCTGCATTAGAAAAATCCCATGTTCGCTGATAGCATCCCACATCACATGCTCAACACATATTTCTGTAATATTATACCTCAGGTACTTCTCAGGGTTCTGTTCAGCCCACATGGAAATGCAGTCTGAAAGCTTGGAGGGACAATTTTCTGTAATATTCTATGTGGGTCTCAGCTGACAAGATGTAAAAAGCTCAACCTGGTATTGACTCTTCTCCTGAATCTATCTTACTATCCCTGTTTCTTCACTTATTCTCCCTTAGTTTGCTTCCATATAAACTACCTGCTTGTTTTAAGCTCCATTTTTTTCATGAATGCAAAGGAATATGAAAACTTTTTAAAACTTATAATATTAGTTATTTATTCTTTAAACGTTTATTGAACCCCTATAATGTACTAGACCCCATGGTAATTCCTGGAAATACAAGGAGAAAGTGGTCATTTCCTGTGAAATCAGGTAGAATATAGCCCAATAGTAAAACATGATACTAAGTGAAATCATCGTTTAGGGCTATGATAGACCCCCCATGGAGGCACACAGGATGGGAGTGCCTTTTTTATAAAGTGAGGGGGAGAATTTAGGTATAGTGGAGACTACATAAAAGGAATTGAGACTTGAATTAATATAATTCTAGGGCATAGAGCAGGAGAAGGCTAGAAAAAGAAGTCAGAGAAAAGTTAGAATATAAAATAATCTTACATGCTTGTCCCAGGAAATTTAAGAAATTTTCTAAGAGTATGGGAGAACCTAGAAAGGTAATTTGGAAATAGATAATCAAGTATATTATTTCTGGGTTTGTTAGATAAATGACAATAAGTAAATTAATCTATTCTGTGATCCTAAGTTATTTTAACTAAAGACCAACATGTATGTTGAATGTATGCATTAAAACCTGTGTACTAAGGTTTATTACCTAATGGAATAAAATAAAGAGCTCAAACACAACTTATTTTGCATTCTGAATGGGTTAGGGTAGCTGAATAGACTTCAGAGCAGGCACTTTAACGACTTTGGTTTCTATGCGCTAATATGTAGTGTGGACAGAGCTATTAATACAAAAAGAAGACAAACATATCCTTTATAACAATATATACATGCTCATCTACCTTTCTAGGCAAGAACAATTTCCAAGGCTTGATTGCCTTCTAGAGAAGACATTTTTACCTTCATTTGACCATAATGCCTTGGAGAAAAGTTTCTTGAAGATGTATACCTATGTGATGGGCATGTTAGTATGTATGTGTATGTGTGTCTATGTGTGTCCAGGAGAAGAATGTGAAAACTGTAGACCATGGGAAATATGAGATAACATACCTTTACCACACAATGGTGGAGGGACCTCAAAGGGGAATACACTTGGCAGTCCGTTCCTCACAAACCTCGATCACCATGTGTTCTCATTTCAGACTCCAAAACTCAAAACTGTGGAAGTTGTAATACCGTGTGTTTCTGAGACAATTTTATTTTTCTGGATGAAAAAAGGGTTGTCTGGCCTGTGCTGTCACCATCTCTGTTGGTAATGCATGGAGTATCCTTCTGGATTTGGAAGTTTAAATCATGAAAAATTGAGGGAGGAAGATTAGAGCAGAGTTCAAGACCAGGAACGCTAAGGAAGGGGCACAGCATTGTGGGAAAGGATGTGAGAATCCAGCAGAAGTGCTTAGTACAGGCATGGACCACTGTGGAAAGTAAGGAGTGACAGGGGCTGGGCATGGTCATTCATGCCTATAATCCCAACACTTTGGGAGGCCAAGGCAGGAGGATCTCTTGAGGCAACGAGTTGGAGACCAGCCTTGGCAATATACCGAGACTTCGTCTCTATAAAAATTTTTAAAATTGACCAGATGTGGTGGCATGCGCTTGTTGTCCTAGCTACTCAGGAGGCTTATGTGGGAGGATTGCTGGAGCCCAGGGGTTTGAGGCTGCAGTGAGCCATGATTGAACCATTGCATTCCAACCTGGGCCACAGAGCAAGGTCCTGTCTCTAAAAATCAAAATTAAAACAATAAGAAATAAAAAAAGTGACAGGCAGGTGCCAAGATATGTGAAGCTCCTTTGATTTTTGGTTACAATTATTACTCTCACAATTATATATCTTTATTATTTGCCATGCCAGCTCCTTATTGGTCAGTTGCTAACTCTAATAGACAGGAAAGATTAGAGAATTCTTTGCATAAGACCTCACATATAATTGCTGCTCATTATATATTAGTGGCATCAATATCTAGCTTAGTTATCAATTAAAATAAGTTTGTGATATCTACACGCAACAGATAACCAAAATATTCTTATTCATTTAGCAGCTGGGCCTCTACATTCCTTGTGTCACTCTGCCCTTGCAGCCACAGTGTCAAGGCCTATGGCTGCTCATAGAGCGCTGACAGACTCGCATCCAGCAAGTCTTTGTCCTTTCATACTTAACACATAGAAAGATGGTATTAAATGGATAAATCATATGATTTTAAAATAGCACAAGTCCAGTTTAACAGGGAGTGTTTTCCTTGAGGAAACTGTATTCTTACAAAATTTCAGTTATAGACCATTCTTTATGGGAACTTATACATTTCTTTCTATAGTTATTTTGAGAACAGATAATTTTCTTTTGTCACTTGAAGTGACAAGGGAATGAAATATTATACTCTATTTAGCATAACTAAATTAAAAGTGGTGGAACTGTTGGAATGACAATAAATAATGTCTATATGTATTGTCCATATGTGATATTCATTAAATTCTGCAAGCAAACCACTAAGGCACAGTTGAATGAAAACACATTTTAATACTTACTCACCTCCTTACTGTTGTGAAACTGTGACCTGATACCTTCTCTATTATATCCTAACGTTTTTAACACCTAACACAGAAGAATGCTTTGATAATATAAGGAAACCAGTTTGAAATAGTCATGGTTTAATAAATGATGCTGTCTTCTAACTTCCATTTTTGTTGAATAATTTATTTAATAAGATATCTCTTTATTATGTATTTGTCAATTTTCTTTTACTATGGTAACTATAATTTAGATATCAAAATATGTAAAATTCCTAATGTTTTTAATAAGATCTATTGTTTTATTAAAATCATTTTCAATTTATATATTTCTTAACTTATCCAACAGACAACACTACAGCATTGAAATTTATACATAGGTAAAGTAAAGCCAGAATAATAAAATGAAGGTGAATATTATTAAATGAGCAATATAGAATCCAAATTTATTCAATATAATTCCAGAAGACTTTCTTTTGGAACAAAAGATGGCAAATTTTCATGATTTGGTTCATGTTATGTCTTAGACTTACTAATGTAGAAAATTTGAATATATGATTTTTCAAGCATTGATCGTATTGTTTTAGCATCTCATAACTGGAAATTTGACAAATTGAAATGGTAGTTGAATATGACTTTGATAATAGATTGATATTTTATATCAAGACTTTATTGACTCTTGCTAATAATTAAACACCTACATGCAAGATACTGCATTAAGCACTGTAGAAGATATTTTTAAAAACCAAACCTAAGACATTAAATAAAATTGAAATGACAAAAATCAAGGTTTAAGGGAAAGATACCAGATTTGCAGAAGTGTGGATAATTGTAATCATATATGTGTTTAGTATAAATTTTGCTTTCACTGATCTATTTTTTTAAATTTTACTTTAAGTTCTGGGATACATGTGCAGAATGTGCAGGTTTGTTGCATAGGTAAATGTGTGCCGCTGAGGTTTAGTGCACCTGTCAACCTGTCACCTAGGTATTAAGCCCTGCATGCCTTAGCTATTTGTCCTGATGCTCTCCCTCCCCTCTCCTTCCCCTGACAGGTCCCAGTGTCTGTTGTTCGTGTCCCTGTGTCCATTTGTTTTCATCCTTCAGTTCCCACTTATGAGTGAGAACATGTGGTGTTTGGTTTTCTGTTCTTGTTTGTTGAGGATGATGGCTTCCAGCTTCATCTGTGTCCCTGCAAAGAATATGATCTTGTTCCTTTTTTATGGCTGCATAGTGTTCCATGGTATATATGTACCACATTTTCTTTATCTAGTCTATCATTGATAGACATTTGGGTTGATTCCATGTCTTTGCTATTGTGAATAATGCTGCAATAAACATATGTGTGCATATATCTTTATAACAGAATTATTTATATTCCTTTGGGTATATACCCAGTAATGGGATTGCTGGGTCAAATGGCATTTCTGGTTACTTGAGGAATCACCACGCTGTCTTCCACAACAGTTGAACTAATTTATGTTCCTATGGGTAGGATCTATTAAAGCCAATATATAAACTCATTTCAAATAGGGAAAGTCAAGCCTTCAGTTTTCTAAGCAGGAAAGCCACACTTTTTTAGATAAAGAATTTTATCTTTTAAGATAAAAAATTACTTTTCCAGAAATCCCACAGGAGTTGGAGACAGTGATGCTATTTTGGAAGGTATAACAATTACTGTCACAGAGAATGGTTTTAATTCCCAATAGATGTGGCATTAACACCTTCCATGAAACATAGCAACTGTTTACACCAGTGCACAGCAATAAAACACAACAAAAAGCAAGGACTTGCTTCAAGTTCCAGATCTTGTAAACTATTTTAAGCAAGTTGGATTCATGGAAGTCATTTGCTTGGAACAGTTCTGTAAATGGCAAATAAAACACTCAGTACACATTTGAATTGCTTAATCTCAGTATTTGTAGTCTGAACTATGGATTTTAAAAACTAGTTTGGTATTCCCCATCCTACCAGATTCATTGTATATTTACAACCAGATATAAATTACTTTTTTCTTTTATTTTTGAAGTCATAATTTTTAACTAGTTCCTAAATTTATATTTGAAAAGAAAATATACATAAAAACTTAAGGGAAAAAAACATGACTAACTCTCCCCTTTGTTACCAAGTCCCATATCGCATGGTCTGATGGAATTAATGGCTGTTCATGGTACACACTCCAACCCCATTTACCGCTTATAGGAGGCCCTATGGCTAAAGGTATCCTGAGACCTGCTTGACAAGGAAAACCCAAGGTATCTAGACTGAGGCAGAAAGTTGGATGACCTTTGATTGTTTATCCTTGGGCCATCTTTCTCCTTTCCTCTCTGTTCTGTGTCTTGAACACACCCAAAATTCTTCAAGTTGGCCTTGTGAAGACATTATTGCCACCACAAGTGGACATGAATACTGCAGATTCACTGTGAACCCACTGTCATTAGATGGACTGTGGGCATTGCTTCCGGAACCACTTGGCAATTATGTCAAAACCAGGACATGACTGTGACTGCTGCTACTGGCTTACCAGACTGAGGTCTGTAAACCCTTGGTTTCCTTGCCTTACTTGTTTCTATTCTAAAATCTGTGAAGGATGACTATCTGGCTGCTGATTTCATGCATTCTTGCCTTCCCTGTGTAGAAAGTTACAAAATATCTTGCATTTTCAATTTCAGTTGTGGGAGGTGTTCTTGGTCTTTTAAGGTTGGGGATTTCCTAGGCACAGAAAAATGCAGCCTAAGATGATAAAAAATGTCCACTCTATCTCTTTTATGATAGAATGGAAAAGAATACTGGACTGGAAGTCAAAAGACAGAGTTTACACCTAGCTTTGGTCACTTCCTTAGTGGTTTAACTATAGTTAGTGTTATTATTTGAGATCTTGTTTTTATTATTATAAAATGAGATTGAAGCATATAACTTTCTAGCTTCCATGTGATACCCTTCTATTATTGATTCTACCTTATCTTAATCTGATGTGCTTGTGTACTCCTCCTATCGGTTTCTGTGATCTTTAAGAATGACCGTACATTGAGAATTTATCACTAGTGACTTGGTAAGTGAAAGAGTGAAATTAATATTAAAATTAATATACTTACCTAATTCCCATCCATTTTTACTATGGAAATAAATTTTCAGAGTACTCAGGTTGAGAAATATAATAGACTGTTTTTTATTTTAAATATTTACCTAAAGTGTTTTGTTTCATAGATATGAACAATATCCAAGAAAAACACACCATTGTCTGGAATGAGCCATCAGAATTTAGAAAGAAACAGAATGAATTGTTTTGTACATAAATTTCCATATTTTTTTTCTGTAATTTACCTATGTAACACTTAGTGTCTGTCAGTGTGATGGGCAAGATGGAGCTTACACTTGTATGTCTATTAGTGTGATGGGGAAGATCGGGCTGAGTTAAAAAAAAAAAAAAAAAAAAGACCTTACCACTTCTCTCTGTAATCTTGCTAGGGCTCAAGGATGGAAAATGCATAGAATTTAAGGCAATAATAGTACAGACTACTTTGTGCTGCTCACATGTAGGTTTCAAAACCAATAATTATAGCATGATTTTCCTGGACTATCTACTCTGTTTTTCACACATGAATCATTAGGAGATGTGGGGAACCTCCATCCATCTCTACCTTTGGTTTGCTTTGACAAGATTTGTGAAAGGGACTTCAGAATCTTAAGCCAATATCTTACTTATGCAAAGGTAAACACTCGCGTTAGAAATAGATTAAAACCAAAATGTCCAATTAATGAGCATCTAAATTTAGTGGTGATAGGAGATTTTTTCTTAGAATCAAGATGACTTCCCATTAAAAGAGGCATGCGTTTTTAGATTTTAGATTTTAGATTGGCAGTGTTAGACAGATCTGAGTGTTACAGGACTGGCTGTCCAGATTCTATTTCTTTTCCTTTTCCTTCCTTTCTTCCATCCTTCCTTCCTTTCTTTTTTCTTTTCTTCATTTCTACCTTCACTAACTTACAGGAGCAAAAAAAGGCAGCTTTGGCAGGATAAACATTAGGAAGGGCTTATTGTGGTCCACCCTGAGAACTATTCTATAAATTACTCCCAAATAAACTCTTGTTTTGTGTGTGTTTGTTTGTCAGGGATTGGGGCAGGACTGGAGGGCAGTGAGGAGAGGATGAGAAAGGGGGTAAATGGAAAAGAATGAAAACTGTAACCATAGTAATCTGTTTGCCTTGTCTCCAGAGCATCCAGAGATGCTTCTATGGTTGTCTGTCCTGGCTAAAGACTCCCAAATAGTATTAGGTAAGTCTGAGTTCAGATTTTAGCCACAGGGCATGAATTAACCAACAGGAAGTGCAGTAGAGTTAGTTAACAAACAACGATAAATGGAAACTCATGCCTGTGTCACATAAATAAATTTCTGCCTTAATATCAGATAGAGGAAAAACTCAACCAAGTTAATACAAACCCCAAAACTCATCCTTCATGGAACCATCCAAATTAGAGTCGAGTTTAATAAGAGACAGAGGGGAAACTGCCAGAAATAAACATGCCAACGTTGTGAGTGAAACAAAAACTATGGTTGAAATTTTTGGAATGTGGAAAAAAAAAAACTTATTGAGGCACTGGATCATTTTTTTACACAAAGTCAAACATTTGATATCGCACACAAATAACAATCCATCTGGAAGGGAAGAATAGGGAAGATCAATGGCAACATGTTTGTCCTTTAAATAAAGGAGACAGAGGACCAATTTTAAAAGCATGTTGAAGTTTACAAATACTATCAAGACATCCATTTAAAGAGGTTAGTGGTAAAGCTTTCCTAATACAAGGATACTATTTGCGTAGAAGAATATTTGCCCTTAAAGTTATAACAGCTAACTCACTACCCAAAACATTCAAATTTGAGGAAATGAAAGATTTATAGAAGGAGCACAGTTGAAGTTTATATTGATCCACACAGAACAACTTGGGCAACAAATACAGGTAAAACTCGAATTTGGACAGGACAAATTTCTACTTCAGGTATCTGTTGTAGAGGGTTTACCAGCTGAGCAGATGTGCAAAAAGGTGTTTAGTTCAAAGAGAAAAGTTAAAAAAAAAAAAAAAAAGGCACCATGAAGATTCCAAGTTATAATATTCTTGCTTGTCAGAACAAAATCACTGGTACTGAGCATTGAAGTTTACTGTATTGTTCTGAAATTTACCTTAGAAGCTCAAGTGTTGGTTTTAATGATTCAAGGTTAAACCTCTTACATAACTCGTTTGCCCTATCTTGCTGGTTACCTTCCGTCATGAGCCAAAGAAAGTAACCGAAGATGAATGAAGCACCAGAGGAAATTGAAAGGGTCTCAAAAGCTCAAAGAAGAGCTGACGTAATTCTCCTCCTTTCCAATTGTCATAATGCCAAGTTCAGGTTAAGGGTGAAAAGAAGGGCAGAATAACACAAAAACTGGCTTTTAATTTTCCTTGTCAGAAATAAAAATAACTTATTAACAAGGTAATAGTGGGGCAGAGGTGAGGAGAGAACCATGCCATTTAGGTGTTGGTAAGAAGAAATAAGAAAATACAGTATTTCCTAATCATTCATTATACAGGGGTAAAATTTTAATTAAGCAGAATTATTAGAAACTTTTACTGGATTTACATTTTTATTAACTGGCTTGGGTAATGTGTATGAGTATTTTGCATATATTGGCATAGGTTTTTTGGTAGAATTTCAGTGTTACTATATGTGGAGTTTCATTAGGTACAGACTTTTAGCATTTATAGTTGAAAACACAAGTAATATTTAAAGGAATTATTGACTTTTAAAAGTGATACTTTGATAAAATGGAATTCTATACTCTAGGAAAACTGTGAAATAAAGACAAGGTGAACATATCTAAGACTGAGAGATTTAAACAAGTGCAGTGAAATCTAATGACTTTTGAGGTAATGTTGAGAAAATTTGTGATATTACTTTCAAAAGCTCCACCTTATCTTATTTCACTCGCTTTTTTTTTTTTTTTTTTTTTTAACATTTACATTCACGGATAGAAATCAGGTTTGTTACGTAGATAAACTTGTATTATGGGGATTTGTTGTACAGATTATTTGATTATCCAGGTATTAAGCTTAGTAACCATTAGTTATTTTTTCTGATCTTCTCCCTCATGTCACTCTCCACCCTCTGAAAGACCCCAGTGTGTGTTGTTCCCCTCTATGTGTCTATTTGTTCTCATCATTTAGCTCCCACTTGTAAGTGAGAACATGTGGCATTTTATTTTCTGTTCCTGTATTAATTTGCTAAAGATAACGGCCTCCAGCTCCATCCATGTCCCTGAAAAGACATGACCTCATTCTTTTTCATGGCAGCATAGTATTCTGTGGTGCATATAGACCACATTTTGTTTATTCAGTCTATCATTGATGGGCATTTAGGTTGATTCCATGTCTTTGCTATTGTGAACAGTGCTTCAATGAACATACATATGCATGTGTTTTTATTTGTATTCCTTTGGGTATATACTCAACAATAGAATTACAGGGTTGTATGGTATTTCTGTCTTTAGGTCTTTGAGGAATTGCCACACTGACTTCCACAATGGCTGAACTAATTTACACTCCCACCAACAGTGTATATGTGTTCCTTTTTCTCCACAACCTTGCCAGTATTTGTTATTTTTTGACTTTTTATCAGTAGCCATTATGACTAGTGCGAGATGGTATCTCATTGTGTGTTGATTTGTATTTCTCTAATGACCAGTGATATTGAGCTGTTTTCTCTACGATCATTGGCAGCATGTATGTCTTCTTTTGAGAAGTGCCTGTTCATTTCCTTTGCCCACTTTTTAATAGGGTTTTTTTTTCTTGTAGATTTGTTTAACTTCCTTACAGATGTTGGATATTAGAACTTTGTCAGATGCATAGATTGCAAAAATTTTCACCCATTCTGTAGATTGTCTGCTTATTCTATTGATAGTTTATTTTGCTGTGCAAAAGCTTTTTAGTTTAATTCAATCCCATTTGTCAATTTTTACTTTTGTTGCAAATTGCTTTTGGCATCTTGGTCATCAAATCTTTGCCTATACCCATGTCCTGAATGGTATTGCCTAGGTTGGCGTCTGGGGTGTTTTGTAATTTGGGGTTTTACCTTTAAGTCTTGATTAAACACTGTCATTTCATAATCTTCTCATTATCACAAATAATAAACATTCTACCTGCATAAAGTCCAGACTTTGCTCAAATAGACCCTTTACTCTGTCTCTTCACAGTTCCTCAAGCCCCTTTCAGTCTTACTCCCCAACAAATCCCCTGTCAAGTAGCTTTGTTTTATCCAGCATACCAATATTTGGTGATTTCTTCAGGCCAGGCAATATCCTAGAGACTGAATAATTTGCTGGAGAAACTTGTGAAGCACAGAGGTAGATTCCAATGAAATAAAATCTTGCTTATTGAAATGCTGCGAGATGGATGGTAGGAGTAAACCCTGTTTTATAAAGTAAATTAGATGCAGACAAGTTTGGAATTAAAGAATGTCATAGGAATGAATGGGTCCTATTTGAAGACTTGACGGGCTCTTCTTCAATTTTCGTCTTCCTCCCCTACTCTGCAGGATTCTATTTATGTTCGTAGCCCTTCTGTGACATACTCTTTTCCCTTGGTTTCCATGAAGGAACACTCTTCAAGTTCTGCTTTGACAAACTGCATTTAAATTTTTTTTTTACCTTTTATTTCCTAACTCCTTGAACACATGCATTTCCCCAAGTCTTCTCCTTGCCCATTATCTCATTCAATATTAAGAATATAACTAAAACTCTATGAACTCAATTTGCTACAATCTTAAATTAAGCACCTAAGTTTTCCAGGCAACCCAAGTCTTTTTATTTCCATCCTCTTATTTATCCAAATTCAACTTGAAAGCCTTATAATGTCTTATTCTGTTTGGCTCTCCAACATGATTTAGTGTAGCATCAGAATTAGTCAAGTCCGCAAAAAGTTTCTTAAATATTTCTCCTTGTCTTCAAAATCCAGTACTGCACAGTCTTGTTTGGCCTATATTATTTAGTATTATTTTAGGGCATGTCACCCAACATCAATTTCTCTCAATAACCACCCCGATCCTTTGTGTTTCATTTTACTTGTGGTTTTAAAAGACTTTTCCTAAAGTTTGAGTCAGATATTGTCATTTCACTGTCCCCAACTAACACATAACAGACTGTGTAAAGAGATTGGTAAAGGCTAATCTCTTTGGCCTAGCATGTAAGACCCTCCATTGCTCTGCCAAAGTTCATAGCGTGATATTTTATATCATAGTATTTGTGCACATGTCTTTCGTATTCCCAAACTGTACTAGTTTCCTGGAAGACATGTTCCATATTTAATTCATCCTTGTTTTTTTCCAGGTAACATAATGCCTGCCTTGGGTTGTTACCTAAGATGCTTGTATATGTTTGTTGAATAAACAATTGTGTCTGAAAGTCTGAGACAAAAGACCACTCCATCTTCCCTTTCTTCTCCCCTTCTTCATTTCAGTAGAAGAGTACATGTCTTAAAGGAGTGTCTTTTTTTTTTTTTTTTTTAAAGGATAAATTTAGTGATCCTCTTTAATTAAATGTATTTCTTTTGGGGGGAGGTGAATGGTAGATTTTTGTGAGATAGAAAAGTCTTTCTAATTTAGCCTTCTAAATTAGAATTTGGAATTAACTTTCAAGTTAGGAAAAATGTATATGTTGGTTAGGTGTAGTTAAAGTAGGGCAATTAACACAGTATTTCAGAGGGGGCGAAAAACACTGAGGACTATTCTGAGAACCAAACTACAATTACTGCAATCCCTATAGAGAAATGTTTCCCAAACTTCAAAAGAATGATTAATGATAAACTTTTTAATTCAACATATATATAACTTGGATTGCTAATATGCAGCTGAAATAGATATAAGGAGATTTATTTTATTACAGTGGATTTTTGGTTTATAAACAAAAATATTAAAAACCTTCCTTTGGAGAAAAAAAGTTGCTTAAAATGCTAAAGATTTTATGAATTCAAAACCATTTCTGTCAAATTTTCCAATATGTGTTATATTAAGGCCAATATCCTTACCTCACTTTCAATTTTCTAAGGTTATTATATCTGGCTTAAATATAATATTTTGAATTTCTATGACTTAGCCCATATTTAGAAATAGCTCTTTGCCTACAAAAATAGACTAAAAAGGTAATTGTGCCCTTTAAACTTTTAAACAACTTTATCCTGGCTTTTGTTTAAAATTATGGAAAAAGTCAGAATTAGTACTTTTTTGGTACAAAGCTCACATCTCTTACCCGTTTGCTAGTTTTAATTTTGTTTTGTTTTGTTTTCTTTGAGAATATCAGAAATACTTGGCATCAATTTTGTGAATAACTTTCCAGATGTTGCACCACTAGTTATCGGTATAAATGTGCTTGCAGTATTTAATTGGTGCTGTTAATTCTACTCAGGATCCTGTTTATTTTCCTAATTGCTGCCAGACATTGAACGGGTGGTTAATATATTAGAAACCTCCTGTTTTCCTGAACCTTTGCCTTACCCACTGGCAATTTTGTTAGGGAGAAAAATCTGCTTTTCATTTACTTTTCCTACCTTGAAAGCCCTTGCAGAAGCTCTGGAAATATCATTTCTGAAGACAGTACTTGAACAATGTTTTCCACTTGCATCTTTCTGCATGACAGTACCACCTCACTTCATTTATTGTAAATATGTGACAAACTATTATTACATGCATATTATATAATAGTATTATTCTCATGATAAAAAAGGTACTTTTAAGTTTAATAATTTAACATTGTCAGATATTGACTATGAGCTATCTTCAACAATAACAAAGATTTAGAAAATAAGGGTCCTGTAAGTGGTAGGGCATGAAATATGTGACGTGATCAATCAAAACACAGTAAGATAGATACTGTAGTAGACATGGCCACAGGACACTACAGAGCACAAAAGAGATGAGGCAGAGTGGCTCTCAGAATCTTCCTTCTTGTAAAATTTAACGAGATTTTTGTTTCATGTTTCACCACATAACTGAGAAATTATGTAAGAAGAGATCATTTTGATATCTTATTTTGAGCACACTACTTATTTCTGTTTATTTTAATGTTTTCTTTCTTTTTTTTTTTTTTCAAGACAGGATCTTACTCTGTTGTCCAGGCTGGAGTGTGGTGGCTCCATCATAGGTCATTGTGATCTCAAGCTCCTGGGCTTAAGTAATACTTCTGCATCAGCCTCCCGAGTAGGTAGGATGATAAGCATGCACCACCACGTCCTGCTAATTCTATTTATTTTTTAATTTTTGTAGAGACCAGGTCTCGCTATGTTGCAACATAAAATATTTTCTAAAATAAAATGATTACTAAAATAAAGCGTTTTCTAATTTTGAAGTAGAACCTCCAATTTTTTTTTTTAATTTTCTTCTACCTTCCACTCTCTTGCTTCTGCCAGATAGTTTCCTCAGATATTAAAAAATAATAGATCAATAATGTTTTATTTCATATACTGTATTTAATGTCTTTTAGTCCTTTTTCATTCAGGAAAAGGGGTAAAACTATAATTACATACTTGGCTGTACACTTTGTGCATGTCCAAGCTGTACCAATGGGTTCAGTGCTTCCTCAAGACTTTGGAAAAAGTTGTCTTTTATTAGAAAAATTTTAATAAATTATTAACCAACTTATCACATTTGATTTTTTTTTTTTTTTTTTGTTTTTTTTTTTTTGAGATGGACTCTCACTCTCTCGCCAGAGTGCAGTGGCCATGACCTCAGCTCACTGCAACCTCCACCTCCTGGGTTCAAGTGATTCTCCTGCCTCAGCCTCCTGAGTAGCTGGGACTAACAGGTGCGTGCCACCATGCCTGGCTAATTTTTGTATTTTTAGTGGAGACAGGGTTTCACTATGTTGGCCAGGATGGTCTCAATCTCTTGACCTTGTGATCCTCCTGCCTCGGCCTCTCAAATTGCTGGGATCACAGGTGTGAGCCACCGTGCCTTGCCCACATTTGCTTTCTTAATAATTTATTGTAATTATTTTCAATGGATCTTTCTGATTTTCTGTGATCTAATATGTTCTCCAATCTTTTATTGTAAGTAAAATGTTTTTGCCACCCCCGTGACTTCATGCCTAATTCTTCACCCAGTTCCCCTTCTTTCCAGGACAGTGATACTATTGCATCCCTCCCCCATTACCACTTACCATTTCTTATTGCAACCCCAAAGACAGTCTCCATTTACTATTGCTAGAAATCTCCCAAACCTATCTTTTTGCTGATCATTTAATTCTATGACCTAAGTCCTGTCATCTTTCTGGAATTTTCACTTTTTATTTGTAAGAATGGGTTTGGAATTGTTTGACACCTGGAGTTCATTCTGTGTCTAAATTAATCTTCAGGAGAAAAAGGTCAGCAAAATGGCAGAAAAGGACTTCTGGTACATATCAGCCCACAGAAACATCAATTTAAACAAGTATCTATGCAAGAAAATACCTTCACAAGAGCCAGGAACACAAGGCAAGAGATTACAGCATCTGGGTGTAGAACAGAAATCAGAAAAGACACACTGAGGAGGGTACAAAGCACAGTTTTACATTACCCATGTCTCTCCTCTCCAAAACCCAGGCACAACATTGTGGAGAGACATACCTTCCTATTTGGGGAAAGAGAAAGAAGTGAACGTTGGGCTATCTATACTTTAATACTGGACTATTCCCAATAAAACCTAACACTAGGCAGGCCCTCAGAACCCCAGACTCCAGGCTGATATCAGTGAACTGAGCCTTCAGGTCTGCCCTGGCACCAGCCCCAGCCCCAGTCTCTATGTCTGCCTAGCAGACTTGATGAAAACTTGAAGGGTTTTTCTTGAAGTTCTGGAACAAGACAAAGATGCCCACTCTCACCACTTCTATTTAACATGTACCGGAAGTCCTAGCTGGAGCTGTTAGGCAAGAGGAAGACATTAAATGCATCCAAACTGGAAAGAAAGAAGTTAAATAGTCCCTGTTGGCAAACAACGTGATTTTATATATAGAAAAGCCTAAGGACTCCATGAAAAAACAAACGAACAATTAGAACAAATAAATGAATTCAGCAAAGTTGCAGGATACAAAATAAACATACAAAAATCAGTAGCATTTCTATAAACTAATAGTGAACTATCCAGAAAAGAAAATAATCTCATTTCCTATAGCTAAAACAAAATAAAATAAAATGCTTAGGAATAAATTTAATTAAGAAAGTGAAAGACTTGTACAATGAAAACTATAAAACATTGATAAAATAAATTGAAGAAGACACAAATAAATGGAAATAAATTTATGTTCATGGATTTGAAGAATTAATGTTAAAATGTCCACACTGGCCAAAACAATCTACAGATTCAATGCAAGTGTAATCAAAATTCAAATGACCTTTTTCATTGAAATTGAAATAGCAATTCTAAAATTTGTAAGGAAGCAAAAAACACCCTTGAGTAGCCAAAGCAATCTTTACAAACAATAGCAAAGCTGGAGAAATCACATTGTCTGACTTTAAAATATACTACAAAGCTGTAGTAATAAAAACAACACGGTGCTGACATAAACACAGATACATAGACCAGTAGAGCAGATTAGCGAGTGCAGAAATAAATCCATGCATTTATGGTGAATTGGTTTTTGGTCAAGATGCAAAGAACACACAATGAGGAAAGGACAATCTCTTCCATAAATGTTTTTGAAGCAATTGGATAGCCACATGCAGAAAAATGAAATTAGATTCTTATTTCGCACCACACACAAAATGAACTCAAGATGGATTAAAGACTTAAAACCACAAACTGTAAAACTACTAGAAAAAAACCTAAGGAAAAAACTTCATGATATTGATACAGACAATGATATTTTGGATATGACCCCAAAAGTACAAGCAACAAAAGCAAAAGTAAACAAATAGGATTGCATCAAACTGAAAAGCTCTATGCAACATATAACAAAACAAATTGAAATTCATATGTCAAAAAGGTATCTGCACTCCCATGTTCACAGCAACATTATTCATAATAACCAAGATATAAAATCAACCTAAAGGTCCAACAACAGATGCATAAGTAAAGAAAGTGTGGTATTTATAAACAGTGGAATTATTCACCCTTAAAAAAAGAGGAAATCCTATCCTTGTGTCAACATGGATACACCTGGAGGACGTTATGTTAAGTGAAATAAGCCTGGCATAGAAAGATATATACCACGTGATTTCACTTTTATGTGGAATCTAAAAAAGTTGAACTCATAGTAGTAGAGAGTAGAATGGTGGTTACCAGGACTGGGGAGTGGGGTGTTTGGAGTGATGTTGGTAAAATGATATGAGCTTTTAGTAAGACAAGAGGAATAAGTTTAAGAGATCTATTGTACACATGGTGACTATAATTAATAACAATGTATTGTATCCTTGAAAATTGCTGACAGAGTATATTTGAAGTGTTCTCACCACAAAATGTAATAAGTATGTGATCTAATGTATGTTAAGTAGCTCAGTTTAGCCATTCCACAATATTTGAACTTTGAAAAATGAGAAGATGTCTTAATAGAAATAGAGGTGTTTAAAAAAAAGAAAGAGTGGAGGAAAGAGAAAACCAGACTTAAACTTTTTATCACTAGGGAGGGAGCACCCTATGTGTGTGGAAATACACATATTTCAAAACATCATGTTGTGCACAAATATATAGTCTTTTATCAATTTAAATAATAAATTAAAGATTATTCTTTATCCTATGTTGCCTTTCATTTCCTATTTTCCGTAAACTCATTCTATGGAGCTAATATAATGGATACTTCTGTTAGAAATGCTGTCATTTTCAGTAATCTCAATAGCTGAATACTGTATTTCCTAATTTAATGAGTGGTTTATTAATATACTAATAATTTATAATTAACATTATTTTAAATTATTTTTTGATTATTTCTTAGTAAACATCAATCCTTTTAAATAAAATATTTCTACTTGATGAAAATAAATAATTTTATCTATTTTTCTTAAGTTATCCTCCCTCCTGTCTTATTTCTAAACTCTTGGTAGAATCCTACCATTATTTCAGAAAATAATTTTTATAGGCCTTCTGTTTTTATTCATTGTGCTAATTAGATTTTCAGAGCCCTATATTTTTGTGTTATGATTTAATAAAAATATACAATCTTTCTCTTAAACACACACATATTATACAAGTCTTACAGAGGCATATTCAGGTTGTGCTTTTTTTTTGCAACAGTAATAGTCTTTAATATAAAATAAATCACTTCCTTTCCCCTGCATATGTCAGTGCTTACCACTTGTGTCATTTTCTTCACACCCTTTCACTGTAGAAACAGATGTTATGTGCCAACTGGAAGAAATAGTGCTAGCAGGCATATGTAGACCACCTGGCTACCTGGACAGAGTTTTGCATTCCCATGGCTGAATTTTTTTCCCTTTTGTGATTCACTTTGCCTTGCTTCGTGTTCAGCCCTTTAATAATTTCCAACAGCCAAAATCAATTGACTTCATGCAGAGGAATTACAGAGGGAATGGGATGGATTATATCACAGGACAACAAGCTATGCTGATCCTTCCCCATTGAACATTTAGCCTGAAGGATGTTAAATACATTTTATGTCAGCAAAGTTCCTTCAGAGTGAATATCTATTTATAGATGCAATTGCAGAATTTTCCAGAGGAATAAGATATCTCTGATAATGTCTTGTGAAAGTTGTTTTTAATGTATATATGCCCAACTTCCTCAATAATGGAATCTATTTGTGTTTTGTATACACAATATGAGCCTCCTCCGGAGCTCCCTCCCTAGTGATAGAAAGTTTAAGTCTGGTTTTCTCTTTCCTCCACTCTTTCTTTTAAACATCTCTATTTCTATTAAGACATCTCATTTTTCAAGGTTCAAATTCTTTTTTTTTTTTTTTTTTTTTTTTGAGACGGAGTCTCGCTCTGTCGCCCAGGGTGGAGTGCAGTGGCCGGATCTCAGCTCACTTCAAGCTCCGCCTCCCGGGTTCACGCCATTCTCCTGCCTCAGCCTCCGGAGTAGCTGGGACTACAGGCGCCCGCCACCTCGCCCGGCTAGTTTTTTGTATTTTTTTAGTAGAGACGGGGTTTCACCGTATTAGCCAGGATGGTCTCGATCTCCTGACCTTGTGATCCACCCGTCTCGGCCTCCCAAAGTGCTGGGATTACAGGCTTGAGCCACCGCGCCCAGCCAAAGTTCAAATTCTTAGTCATATTTCAATTATTTCTCCTATGTTCTCCATATCCAATTAGTCACCACATTTTAAAAAATTGTTTTCATATTATTTCTTACATGTATTATTGGTTTTTTTCCTGGCATACACTTGTAGTTCTCTAGTAGTCCTCTGTCCAGTTTTGTGCCTGTTCAGACTACACATTGATGCCATGATCTCAAAGTTCAGCTCTGATATTTTATTGTTTGAGATAGAGATGTACATTGTTTGAGATGTACGGTAATACAGTTAAGAGACTCCAGGGTTTTTGAATTCTGACTCCATTATGTGTACCTTTAGGGGAGTTACTTAAACTCTCTGTGCTTCTGCATTCCAAATATAATACGGAATAATAATAGTGTCTCTCATAGAGTTTTCTAGGGTTAAATAGGTTGATATATTTTGAGTTTTTAGAATAGTGCCTAGCACATACTAAGCCCTAGATAAGTCATTTCTAGTATTATTTAATGCTATAAATAGAGTCTCATTGGCTCCAGGACATCTTAATGGTATAGCCAAGATTCTTTAAGATTTGTACAGATATTGTACTCCAACACACAGAGTTGAGTGTCTGGATTAGAGAAGATGCTGACTAAAAATGAATTGAGTTTTAGGATACCAAGTGGCTGTTTAAACAATTGATAGAAAAATATAATGCCAATAAATACTTCTTTGGACTCTAGACAAAAATCTTTCTTGCTAGAATGTGGAAACTGCTCATCATATTTATAGTGGTTTTTCACTATTGATTTTGGTAAAATAAGGCAGGAATGATCACAGTTTTATTGAATCATATTTAATATGATTACATAACAGTGTATTTCAAGTATGTATGTATTTGCCTCTCCTACTACATTGTGGAATCTTAAAGATCCTGGCCATATAATGGTCCAGGCCATTTAATGATAGATCCTGGCCATATAATGAAAGAATGTATGGTTAAAAATCATAACAACAAGAGTATGCTTAAGTAAATATGCAATTCAGTGGTTATGAAAATGTTAACCAAATTTTCATTCTTTCTTTTAGTTAGAAGAAGATTTAAAGCATAATGCATAATGTATAGAGTGCCCATATTGATAATGCCTCTATCGAACATTTGAGGAAGTAGTCATTTATGTCTTACCTTGCTAATTAGCTTTTACTTACTCTCTTATAAAGCATCTTGATGTACACTTATTCTCAAGGTGCAATGGAATTGATATGAAGGGTACTGAACTGAGGCTTTTTTTTTTTTTCTTAGTGGGGATTAAAGCAAGATTTGGGAGCAAGGATAGCATAATGACTATAATTTAAGTTACTGCATTGGTCCTTATGAAGTGCCTGCACATTTAACAGTCCATATGGTAATTACAACTTCCCTAGAATGAGTCAGGGTTGTTTATGCTTTCATAAATCAGGCAGCTGCAGCAGAGCAGACAGATTCCATATTAGCACTTCCTCCTAAGACCACGAATATGCTTAAAAGATTTTAGCAAATTTCTCTTGAATTCAAGTTGTTTGTTAAAAGTGATAGTTTTATGAGACTGCCACATGGAAAATGTCCTCCACTCTCAGATTTTCCATTTGTGATATAAATCTACCTTTATTACCATTTTTAGAGGCATTAAAACTGATATAATAACCCCCAGCTGAGTTTGATAAAAGGAAAGCTTAATTTACAGGTAAGGTATGGTTATATGAAATGACAGCTAGGGAGGTTATGAGTAAGAGCTGAAAAAAATACACATTAATTGGTTGATAATTTATTTCCTGCACTCAATCTTCTGACTTTACCATGTGGGAAAAATTCTCATTGTAACAAATGCTAGCTTTCCAAATACTTCCTTTAATATAATGTTTTCAAATTAAATAAAAATACATGTAACATTATCTGTGTTTGAACTATCTTTTATTTAAAATAATACATCTTGAGGTGAGTGTTTATAATAATTGAAGTGAAGAGTATATAAATATGCATATATGTATTGTCATTGTGTGGGATTTAATCATGTCACTTTTGGGAATTATTTTATATCTCAAGACTCAGTGACATCAGTCATAAGATGAGAGTTTCCAACTATATTATATTTTTTTAAGTAAAAGAAACTTAAACAGTTGGAAAGAGAGGTAACAGTGTATATCAGAAAACAAAGATCCCTGTTGAAAGAAAAAAAAATATGGTTAAAAAGTAAAACATTTAGAGTATACTTAAATGAATAAGCAATAAAGTGATTTTGAAAATGTTAACCAAGTTCTTTTCTTTCTTTTTTCAACCTGGGAAAGAATCTGAAACACCAACAGTTTGATTTCCCTTCATTTTATATGTGAAAAACTGAAAAGCATAGAGGTTAGGTGAATTTTCTGAGGTCATTTATTGACGAATGGTAAAGCTAGACCTTGAAAGCAGCTCTCCTGACTTCAAGGTGATCGCTCTTTCCATGACTTCATTTCAAGACGTTGGGTCTGTATTATAGTAGATTTGAGATAGGATAAATCACCTCTCTGAGAAATTAGTGAAATAGTGTTCAGAAAAAAATAATAATGTGTGCAAAATGTCAAACTGAATAATATACATTATTACTTTCCCAGAAAAATAATATTCTAACATATATTAACTAGTTTTTAATTTGGTCCATTCTTATATGCTTTATTTTCAAGTACATTAAAATTATCCAAATTTTTCTACCAAGTGCTGTAGTTAAGTATGATACATTCTGATTGAATCAGGCATAACATGGGCTGTACTTAGGATACATATCCTCCTCTGTATTGTCGTGGTCTTACTGAATGTTGATTAAAACTCTAAATGGAATGATTATTTCAGCATTGATATTCTAAATTAACTGTATAGTAAGAAGGTAAGTGAAATAAATGCCTTTAAGGGTACAGAGTTGGCCAGGTGCAGTGGCTCATGCCTGTAATCCCAGCACTTTGGGAGACTGAGGCAGGTGGATCTCCTGAGGTCAGGAGTTCGAGATGAGCCTGGCCAACATGGCGAAACCCTGTCTCTCCCCAAAACACAAAAATTAGCTGGGCATGGTGGTGCGTGCCTGTAATCCCAGCTACTGGTGGGGGCTGAGGCAGGAGGATCGCTTGAACTTGGGAGGCGGAGGTTGCAGTGAACTGAGATCATGCCACTGCACTCTAGCCTGGGCAACAGAATGAGACTCCATCTTTAAAAAAATACAGAATTTTGTAGGAAGAACTTTAAGGCAAGAGAGAAACTTCTAGAATGCTTTCTAGTTATTGAAAGAACAGTTTGATCCTGTGCTGGTGTGGCTTGTCATCACTTCTTCTCTCTCTTTCTTTCCCCTTAGTCCTGTCCACTTACTGTAGATTCTAAATGTTCATGTCAGGCCATCCATGGAGTTAAATGCATCCTTATCAGGGAGCATATAAAAACTTTCTGACTAAAGCAAGGGTTGTTTACCAACCAAGATATTTTTTGTTATTATCACTTTGAATCTATTCTCCTGCTTTCTTTACCTTTCCTTTTTCAGCGTGTTCAAAGCTCTGTTTCCCAAAGGACACTGAAAACTTCTTACCCTACCTTGTGGTATCTATGGACATCTATCTCTTCACAGTCTCCCTGGCTCTGAAGCTTTTCCTGACCTTCATGCTGTATGTATTTCTTTATGTCTAGCTTTTACTCTGGACAACTCTTCTTGTCTCCTTTGACTAAGCTTCTGCAATCCTTGCCCTAAATTCACAACTGGCTGCATTCCATGATTCAACAAAGCATTACTGAGTATTTTTTTCTTAAGGGAGTTGAGAAAATAATTGTAATTGTAATGACCTATATGACATAATAAATATTTATATTTTGTAATCATAATAATATGTTGCAATAGTTTTACAAGTAAGTATTTAGCAGCTTATTTTTTAAAATGACAGTCATTTATTAAGCACTTATCATGTGCCCAGCACAGTACAATTATTTTATGTGTATTTCTTTTTTTACATGTGTCATAATAATATTACTTATAGATATCATGATCTTGATATCTCAATTTAGAATAATGAAACTTGGAAAGATTAAATCATTTAGCTTAAGTTTACAGCTATGAAGTAACAGAACTAGGATTTGAATCCAGGTATGCTGAACTCAGCTACATTGGGCTATTGTAAAATATTGTGGTACCACTGATGGAAGTTTCAGTTATAGTACAAATTTACATCTAGATATTGGGCCTAGTTTGAGAATAGTGATTATTAGTGAGCTCTGGTAGCTACAGCGGATCCCTGTATCTTTTTGCTTCATTTTTAGGTGGCTGTTATGACACTCTGTTAACAATATTTATTAATGATTAGAAGTATTCATTATTCTATGTTTCAAATATTTACGAGTCCATTGATATTCAAATATGTAAAAACTGAGAGATATGATTTGGATTCGAGTCCCTGTCCAAATCTCTTGTCAAATTGTAATCCCCAATGTTGGAGGTGGGGCCTGGTCATTAGATAAGGTCATTAGATCATTGGATCAGGGGGTCATTAGATCAGGGGGTAGATTTCCCCTTTTGGTGATGTTCTCATGCTAGTGATTGAGTTCTCACCAAAAATCTGGTTGTTTAAAAGTATGGCGCACCTTCCCACTCTCTCTTTTCCTCCTGCTCCAGCCATGTAGGACATGACAGCTTCTCCTTTGTCTTCTGTCATGATTGTAAGTTTCCTGAGGGCTCCCCAGCCATGCTTCTTGTACAGCCTGCAGAACTGTGAGGCAATTAAACCTCTTTCCTTTTTGCATTACCCATTCTCAGGTAGTTCGTCACAGCAATATGGGAACGAACCGATACACTGGATTCAGACTTATTTTCTATATAGCATCTCTTATGAGAGGGTGGATTATTCTCATTTTTCAATTGTTCTTTGATCAAGGGTATTATGTGGGGTTTATGAGCCCTCATGAGTTTCAGGTATTATTTGCATCACCCCCATCCCCAAATATGTGTGTGTATGTATTCTGTGTAAATTTCCAATAGATATATTTATCTGGAAATATGTTCATTTATCTATATGAATATGTGCTCATATTAGTATATTCTTTTTGTTTATGTATTTGTCAGAATTTCAAAGTGGTCTGAGTTCTCAATTATGCTTTGATCCAATAGCCCAATCTCTAAAAATCTACAATTAGATAGGGAGAAGTAGGTTTCATCATAATGCTTTTTAGGTAAAATCAATAGTGAATTAATTTAGTAAAAAATAGTATCATTTAGCCCCATTTGTCTTTTTTTATGTGCAATCATAGAGTAAGAAATTGCAGTAATTGACTTTTGAGATCTTTCTGTGGACATGCCTTGTTCAAACATCCAGAAATCTTGCTTAGAGGAAATGAGATTGTGAAAGTGGAAGAAAGAAACCGTTTTCTACCTCCTCTACTGCTAGACCTGCATTGTGTTCTGTCTGTACATTTAATCAGGCCATTGCAAGTATTTAGATTATTCTTAGCCTCAGTTAAATCTTAGACTGAGCAACAGAAATTTCAGAATTTGATTTATCAGATGTTGAAGAAAATGAAATTGCTCTACACACAATTTTGTTTCTTTTTGCTCCTTCTAGCATACAGTAGTGAAAGAGGAGAGTAGATTTACAGTAGGTACAAAGAAAAAAGAGAAAAGATGATTTTCTCTTTGCTGACAGGCCAAAGGACTTCTATGAATAGAGATTAGATTTTGTTTGCTTTCTTAACTACAATGCAATTATTTTGATAACTAATATTTATTGGGCTCTTTCCTTGTGTCCAGTTATTGTGATAATTCAACATATGTTATTAACTCCCCAAAACAGCTATTTGAGGTGGTGCTATCATTTTACAAGTAGTGTAAGCAAGATTGCACAATCAGTAAGTGGCACAACCAAAGTCTGTTAGGTATTCTTTTTTTTTTTTTTTTTTTTTAATACTTTAAGTTCTAGGGTACATGTGCATAACGTGCAGGTTTGTTACATATGTATACTTATGCCATTTTGGTGTGCTGCACCCATCAACTCGTCAGCACCCATCAATTCATCATTTATATCATGTATAACTCCCCAATGCAATCCCTCCCTCCTCCCCCCTCCCCATGATAGGCCCCAGTGCGTGATGTTCCCCTTCCCGAGTCCAAGTGATCTCATTGTTCAGTTCCCACCTATGAGTGAGAACATGCGGTGTTTGGTTTTCTGTTCTTGTGATAGTTTGCTAAGAATGATGGTTTCCAGCTGCATCCATGTCCCTACAAAGGACGCAAACTCATCCTTTTTGATGGCTGCATAGTATTCCATGGTGTATATGTGCCACATTTTCTTAATCCAGTCTGTCACAGATGGACATTTGGGTTGATTCCAAGTCTTTGCTATTGTGAATAGTGCCGCAATAAACATACGTGTGCATGTGTCTTTGTAGTAGAATAATTTATAATCCTTTGGGTATATACCCAGTAGTGGGATGGCTGGGTCATATGGTACATCTAGTTCTAGATCCTTGAGGAATTGCCATACTGTTTTCCATAATGGTTGAACTAGTTTACAATCCCACCAACAGTGTAAAAGTGTTCCTATTTCTCCACATCCTCTCCAACACCTGTTGTTTCCTGACTTCTTAATGATTGCCATTCTAACTGGTGTGAGATGGTATCGCATCGTGGTTTTGATTTGCATTTCTCTGATGGCGAGTGACGATGAGCATTTTTTCATGTGTCTGTTGGCTGTATGAATATCTTCTTTTGAGAAATGTCTGTTCATATCCTTTCCCCACTTTTTGATGGGGTTGTTTGTTTTTTTCTCGTATATTTGTTTGAGTTCTTTGTAGATTCTGGATATTAGCCCTTTGTCAGATGAGTAGGTTGCAAAAATTTTCTCCCATTCTGTAGGTTGCCTGTTCACTCTGATGGTAGTTTCTTTTGCTGTGCAAAAGCTCTTTAGTTTAATTAGATCCCATTTGTCAATTTTTGCTTTTGCTGCCGTTGCTTTTGGTGTTTTAGACATGAAGTCCTTGCCCATGCCTATGTCCTGAATGGTACTACCTAGATTTTCTTCTAGGGTTTTTATGGTATTAGGTCTAACATTTAAGTCTCTAATCCATCTTGAATTAATCTTCGTATAAGGGGTAAGGAAAGGATCCAGTTTCAGCTTTCTACTTATGGCTAGCCAATTTTCCCAGCACCATTGATTAAATAGGGAATCCTTTCCCCATTTCTTGTTTCTCTCAGGTTTGTCAAAGATCAGATGGCTGTAGATGTGCGGTATTATTTCTGAGGACTCTGTTCTGTTCCATTGGTCTATAGCTCTGTTTTGGTACCAGTACCATGCTGTTTTGGTTACTGTAGCCTTGTAGTATAGTTTGAAGTCAGGTAGTGTGACGCCTCCAGCTTTGTCCTTTTGACTTAGGATTGTCTTGGCAATGCGGGCTCTTTTTTGGTTCCATATGAACTTTAAAGCAGTTTTTTCCAATTCTGTGAAGAAAGTCATTGGTAGCTTGATGGGGATGGCATTGAATCTATAAATAACCTTGGGCAGTATGGCCATTTTCACGATATTGATTCTTCCTATCCATGAGCATGGTATGTTCTTCCATTTGTTTGTGTCCTCTTTGATTTCACTGAGCAGTGGTTTGTAGTTCTCCTTGAAGAGGTCCTTGACATCCCTTGTAAGTTGGATTCCTTGGTATTTTATTCTCTTTGAAGCAATTGTGAATGGAAGTTCATTCCTGATTTGGCTCTCTGCTTGTCTGTTACTGGTGTATAGGAATGCTTGTGATTTTTGCACATTAATTTTGTATCCTGAGACTTTGCTGAAGTTGCTTATCAGCTTAAGGAGATTTTGGGCTGAGACGATGGGGTTTTCTAAATATACAATCATGTCATCTGCAAGCAGGGACAATTTGACTTCTTCTTTTCCTAACTGAATACCCTTGATTTCTTTCTCTTGCCTGATTGCCCTAGCCAGAACTTCCAACACTATGTTGAATAGGAGTGGTGAGAGAGGGCATCCCTGTCGTGTAACAGTTTTCAAAGGGATTTTTTCCAGTTTTTGCCTATTCAGTATGATATTAGCTGTGGGTTTGTCATAAATAGCTCTTATTATTTTGAGGTACGTTCCATCAATACCGAATTTATTGAGCGTTTTTAGGATGAAGGGCTGTTGAATTTTGTCAAAAGCCTTTTCTGCATCTATTGAGATAATCATGTGGTTCTTGTCTTTGGTTCTGTTTATATGCTGGATTATGTTTATTGATTTGTGAATGTTGAACCAGCCTTGCATCCCAGGGATGAAGCCCACTTGATCATGGTGGATAAGCTTTTCGATGTGCTGCTGAATCCGGTTTGCCAGTATTTAATTGAGGATTTTTGCATCGATGTTCATCAGGGATATTGGCCTAAAATTCTCTTTTTTGTGTGTGTGTCTCTGCCAGGTTTTTGTATCAGGATGATGTTGGCCTCATAAAATGAGTTAGGGAGGATTCCCTCTTTTTGTATTGATTGGAATGGTTTCAGAAGGAATGGTACCAGCTCCTCCTTGTACCTCTGGTAGAATTCAGCTGTGAATCCATCTGGTCCTGGACTTTTTTTGGTGGGTAGGCTATTAATTGCTGCCTCAATTTCAGAGCCTGCTATTGGTCTATTCAGGGATTCATCTTCTTCCTGGTTTAGTCTTGGGAGAGTGTAAGTGTCCAGGAAATTATCCATTTCTTCTAGATTTTCTAGTTGATTTGCATAGTGGTGTTTATAGTATTCTCTGATGGTAGTTTGTATTTCTGTGGGGTCGGTGGTGATATCCCCTTAATCATTTTTTATTGCATCTATTTGATTCCTCTCTCTTTTCTTCTTTATTAGCCTTGCTAGCGGTCTGTCAATTTTGTTGATCTTTTCAAAAAACCAACTCCTGGATTCATTGATTTTTTGGAGGGTTTTTTGTGTCTCTATCTCCTTCAGTTCTGCTCTGATCTTAGTTATTTCTTGCCTTCTGCTAGCTTTTGAATGTGTTTGCTCTTGCCTCTCTAGTTCTTTTAATTGTGATGTTAGAGTGTCAATTTTAGATCTTTCCAGCTTTCTCTTGTGGGCATTTAGTGTTATAAATTTCCCTCTACACACTGCTTTAAATGTGTCCCAGAGATTCTGGTATGTTGTATCTTTGTTCTCATTGGTTTCAAAGAACATCTTTATTTCTGCCTTCATTTCATTATGTACCCAGTAGTCATTCAGGAGCAGGTTGTTCAGTTTCCATGTAGTTGAGTGGTTTTGACTGTGTTTCTTAGTCCTGAGTTCTAGTTTGATTGCACTGTGGTCTGAGAGACAGTTTGTTATAATTTCTGTTCTTGTACATTTGCTGAGGAGTGCTTTACTTCCAATTATGTGGTCAATTTTGGAATAAGTGTGATGTGGTGCTGAGAAGAATGTATATTCTGTTGATTTGGGGTGGAGAGTTCTATAGATATCTATTAGGTCCGCTTGGTGCAGAGGTGAGTTCAATTCCTGGATATCCTTGTTAACTTTCTGTCTCGTCGATCTGTCTATTGTTGACAGTGGAGTGTTGAAGTCTCCCATTATTATTGTACGGGAGTCTAAGTCTCTTTGTAAGTCTCTAAGGACTTGCTTTATGAATCTGAGTGCTCCTGTATTGGGTGCATATATATTTAGGATAGTTAGCTCTTCCTGTTGAATTGATCCCTTTACCATTATGTAATGACCTTCTTTGTCTCTTTTGATCTTTGATGGTTTAAAGTCTGTTTCATCAGAGACTAGGATTGCAACCCCTGCTTTTTTTTGTTCTCCGTTTGCTTGGTAGATCTTCCTCCATCCCTTTTTTTTGAGCCTATGTATGTCTCTGCATGTGAGATGGGTCTCCTGAATACAGCAGACTGATGGGTCTTGACTCTTTATCCAGTTTGCCCGTCTGTGTCTTTTAATTGGAGCATTTAGTCCATTAACATTTAAGGTTAATATTGTTATGTGTGAACTTGATCCTGCCATTATGATATTAACTGGTTATTTTGCTTGTTAGTTGATGCAGTTTCTTCCTAGCCTCGATGGTCTTTACATTTTGGCATGTTTTTGCAATGGCTGGTACCGGTTGTTCCTTTCCATGTTTAGAGCTTCCTTCAGGGTCTCTTGTAAGGCAGGCCTGGTGGTGACAAAATCTCTAAGCATTTGCTTATCTGTAAAGGATTTTATTTCTCCTTCACTTATGAAACTTAGTTTGGCTGGATATGAAATTCTGGGTTGAAAATTCTTTTCTTTCAGAACGTTGAATATTGGCCCCCACTCTCTTCTGGCTTGTAGAGTTTCTGCCGAGAGGTCTGCTGTTAGTCTGATGGGCTTCCCTTTGTGGGTAACCCGACCTTTCTCTCTGGCTGCCCTAAAGATTTTTTCCTTCATTTCAACTTTGGTGAATCTGGCAATTCTGTGTCTTGGAGTTGCTCTTCTCAAGGAGTATCTTTGTGACGTTCTCTGTATTTCCTGAATTTGAATGTTGGCCTGCCCTACTAGGTTGGGGAAGTTCTCCTGGATGATATCCTGAAGAGTGTTTTCCAACTTGGTTCCATTTTCCCCTCACTTTCAGGCACCCCAATCAGACGTAGATTTGGTCTTTTTACATAATCCCATACTTATTGTAGGCTTTGTTCATTTCTTTTTCTTCTTTTTTCTTTTGGTTTCTCTTCTCGCTTCATTTCATTCATTTGATCCTCAATCGCTGATACTCTTTCTTCCAGTTGATCGAGTCGGTTACTGAAGCTTGTGCATTTGTCACGTATTTCTCGTGTCATGGTTTTCATCTCTGTCATTTCGTTTATGACCTTCTCTGCATTAATTAGTCTAGCTGTCAATTCTTCCACTCTTTTTTCAAGATTTTTAGTTTCTTTGCCCTGGGTACGTAATTCCTCCTTTAGCTCTGAGAAGTTTGATGGACTGAAGCCTTCTTCTCTCATCTCGTCAAAGTCATTCTCTGACGAGCTTCGATCCGTTGCTGGCGATGGGCTGCGCTCCTTTGCAGGGGGAGATGCACTCTTATTTTTTGAATTTCCAGCTTTTCTGCCCTGCTTTTTCCCCATCTTTGTGGTTTTATCTGTCTCTGGTCTTTGATGATGGTGACGTACTGATGGGGTTTTGGTATAGGTGTCCTTCCTGTTTGATAGTTTTCCTTCTGACAGTCAGGACCGTCAGCTATAGGTCTGTTGGAGATTGCCTGAGGTCCACTCCAGACCCTGTTTGCCTGGGTATCAGCAGCAGAGGTTGCAGAAGATAGAATATTGCTGAACCGCGAGTGTACCTGTCTGATTCTTACTTGGAAGCTTCCTCTCAGGGGTGTACTCCACCATGTGAGGTGTGGGGTGTCAGACTGCCCCTAGTGGGGGATGTCTCCCAGTTAGGCTACTCAGGGGTCAGTGACCCTACTTGAGCAGGCAGTCTGTCTGTTCTCAGATCTCAACCTCCGTGTTGGGAGATCCACTGATCTCTTCAAAGCTGTCAGATAGTGTCATTCGCGTCTGCTCAGGCCTCTCCTGCTTCCCCTGTTGTTTTTTAGCTGAGCCCTGCCCCCAGAGGTGGAGTCTATAGAGACAGGCAGGTTTTCTTGAGCTGCTGTGAGCTCCACCCAGTTCGGGCTTCCCAGGGGCTTTGTTTACCTACTTAAGCCTCAGCAATTGCGGGCGCCCCTCCCCCAGCCTCACTGCTGCCTGGTGGTTAGATCGCGGCAGACTGCTGTGTTAACAATGAGGGAGGCTCGGTGGGCGTGGGACCCTCCCGGCCAGGTGAGGGATATATTCTTCTGGTGTGCCCGTTTGGTTAAAGCGCGGTATTGGGGTGGGAGTTACCCGATTTTACAGGTGTTGTGTGTCTCAGTTCCCCTGGCTAGGAAAAGGGATTCCCTTCCCCCTTGCGCTTTCCAGGTGAGGCGATGCCTCACCCTGCTTCAGCTCTCGCTGGTCAGGCTGCAGCAGCTGACCAGCACCGATTGTCCGCACTCCCTAGTGAGATGACCCCAGTACCTCAGTTGAAAATGCAGAAATCACCGGTCTTCTGTGTCAGTCGCGCTGGGAATTGGAGACTGAAGCTGTTCCTATTCGGCCATCTTGCTCCGCCCCTGTAGTCTCTGTTAGGTATTCTTATCCAATTCTCTTCTTCATATTCTTCTGCAAATCTCTTGACCTGACCTGCTTATAGTGTCTGCTGTATACATAAACAACAAGTAGTTGTGTGTGTGTGTTTTGTAGGTTTTTTTAAATACTTGCTAGCTTATTTTGGTTAAAATTAAGAAAAAGTTTGAGTTTGCTATTTGCATGGATTCCAGTAAAGATATAAAGAATTGCTTTGTGAAGTAAAGAAATGAAAATCATCCTAAGCAGGCAGAATTTGGAGTAAAAAATGCAGAACTAGAGGTCACCATCATAGTCCAGATAGGTTTCAGTATCATGGTCAGTTCCACAGTCTCACCTTCAAGTTTTCTTCACAACGATGCTATTCAATTAGATGAAATATATGAACTTGTTACACTTATTGTAATTTATCAGGAATGTGGCTGTCATATATCTATGACTGACTATAAGGAAGATATGAGAAAATTAGTTTTGTATATTTTTTTTTTTACTAAAGAAAACAATATAGCCTAATTAATAAAGTATGAGTGTTGAAAAGGATGATTCCTGGGTTCAAATCTCTCTTTGACAGTCATTAATTGTGAGAACTTCAGAACTTACTTTTAAGCTCCTATTCTTTTAACCCTCTATTTCTTTGTCCTTAACATGGAAATACTCTAGCTAAATAAACTTAATAGAATTGTTGTAAAGGTTAAATTGGCTGCTGTATAATATGAGTAAGATTATTCAGGGCACAAAGTAGGAATAGGCTTTGATAAACAGTCATTTTGTTGCTATTATTATTGTTTTCTTTAAATAAATGCACTTTGATATAAATTAGGTAATTAGTGAGTTACATTTGGTTCCAGCAAAAAATGAACTTCTGGATTTAAATAAACCAGACAATCTTATTTACAGTTTTTGAGATATAAAAATAATTAGTTTCTTAATCTAAAAATATAAGCTCTATCATTGACATAAATAATGAGAAGCAACACATTTGAATATTTGAGACAAGCAAACACTTCATATCTATTTAAAAATGAATATTTAGTTTCCACATGTAGTTTGATATATGTCTAAAAGCATTTTTTTCTTTTTAAAGCTAATCAGGACTTTGATTATAAAATTTTGAAAGCCTTTCTCTGCTTTGAAAGATATTTTCTAAATTTTGAAAAATTATTCTCACTTTGGATATAAAATCTCTCATTTGATTCTCAGATTTTCAGAGAAATGCTTTCTTCCTCTTATTTTTAAATAAGCAATTATACAGAAATTTTTTCTTATTCTAAGGCCACCCTGAATCAGGAGCAGCATTAGAAAGAGAGGATATGACTCCCTTCCACCAAAAAACAAACAAACAAACAAACAAAAAACCCACAAAAAAACAAATATAAAACAAGGATTGATGTGAGGGCAAATTCACAGCTACATTGGATGGCAGAAGAGAGTGTGGAAGTGCTTCTGGACAGGGAGGTCAGGATGACACCACACACTTGGAACTCAAAAGAGACCCGCATTCACTTAGTAGCATTAATCTGAAAACCTATGGACGTCCAAGTGTCAGTGGTTGTGGAAGTGTCACTCTTGTCTCACAATATTTTTCACATAACGTACTATGATTTGTGAATTACTTCAAATTCATCAAGCCTATAAAATATCTTTAAATCTCTACAACATGCTTTGATTCCACTGCATACAACTGTGCCCACTTTTTTCTTAAATGTAATTGGGGATAAAATGGAAAAAGAAATACTTTCTCCTTTTGGAAACAAAAAACTTGAATCCTGACTTTAACCTTCCAGCATCTCAGTTTGTCCCTCCGTCAAAGGGTTGATAATATATCCCATATTTACTTTGTTCTTTTGTTGATGTATGTGTTCTTCAAATGTGAAAAACTTTTGCAACCTGGAATGTTGCTAATTATCATAATCTCTCAACTGGACAACTTCTAAAAGCTTTCTAACTTGTTCTCTGCCTCTATTCTTTCTTTTCTTTATTTTAAATTATACTTTAAGTTCTAGGGTACATGTGCATAATGTGCAGGTTTGTTACATATGTATACTTGTGCCATGTTGGTGTGCTGCACCCATCAACTCGTCAGCACCCATCAATTCGTCATTTATATCAGGTATAACTCCCAATGCAATCCCTCCCCCCACCCCCCTCCCCATGATAGGCCTCGATGTGTGATGTTCCCCTTCCTGAGTCCAAGTGATGTCATTGTTCAGTTCCCACCTATGAGTGAGAACACGCGGTGTTTGGTTTTCTGTTCTTGTGATACTTTGCTAAGAATGATGGTTTCCAGCTGCATCCATGTCCCTACAAAGGATGCAAACTCATCCTTTTTTATGGCTGCATAATATTCCATGGTGTATATGTGCCACATTTTCTTAATCCAGTCTGTCACAGATGGACATTTGGGTTGATTTCAAGTCTTTGCTATTGTGAATAGTGCCGCAATAAACATACGTGTGCATGTGTCTTTGTAGCAGCATGATTTATAATCCTTTGGGTATATACCCAGTAGTGGGATGGCTGGGTCATATGGTACATCTAGTTCTAGATCCTTGAGGAATCGCCATACTGTTTTCCATAATGGTTGAACTAGTTTACAATCCCACCAAGAGTGTAAAAGTGTTCCTATTTCTCCACATCCTCTCCAACACCTGTTGTTTCCTGACTTTTTAATAATTGCCATTCTAACTGGTGTGAGATGGTATCTCATTGTGGTTTTGATTTGCATTTCTCTGATGGCGAGTGATGATGAGCATTTTTTCATGTGTCTGTTGGCTGTATGAATGTCTTCTTTTGAGAAATGTCTGTTCATATCCTTTCCCCACTTTTTAATGGGGTTGTTTGTTTTTTTCTTGTATATTTGTTTGAGTTCTTTGTAGATTCTGGATATTAGCCCTTTGTCAGATGAGTAGATTTCAAAAATTTTCTCCCATTCTGTAGGTTGCCTGTTCACTCTGATGGTAGTTTCTTTCGCTGTGCAGGAGCTCTTTAGTTTAATTAGATCCCATTTGTCAATTTTGGCTTTTGCTGCCGTTGCTTTTGGTGTTTTAGACATGAAGTCCTTGTCCATGCCTATGTCCTGAATGGTACTATCTAGGTTTTCTTCTAGACTTTTTATGGTATTAGGTCTAACATTTCAGTCTCTAATCCATCTTGAATTAATTTTTGTATAAGGAGTAAGGAAAAGATCCAGTTTCAGCTTTCTACTTATGGCTAGCCAATTTTCCCAGCACCATTTATTAAATAGGGAATCCTTTCCCCATTTCTTGTTTCTCTCAGGTTTGTCAAAGATCAGATGACTGTAGATGTGTGGTATTATTTCTGAGGACTCTGTTCTGTTCCATTGGTCTATATCTCTGTTTTGGTACCAGTACCATGCTGTTTTGGTTACTGTAGCCTTTTAGTATAGTTTGAAGCCAGGTAGCGTGACGCCTCCAGCTTTGCTCTTTTGACTTAGGATTGTCTTGGCAATGCGGGCTCTTTTTTGGTTCCATATGAACTTTAAAGCAGTTTTTTCCAATTCTGTGAAGAAACTCATTGGTAGCTTGATGGGGATGGCATGGAATCTATAAATGACCTTGGGCAGTATGGCCATTTTCACGACATTGATTCTTCCTATCCATGAGCATGGTATGTTCTTCCATTTGTTTGTGTCCTCTTTGATTTCACTGAGCAGTGGTTTGTAGTTCTCCTTGAAGAGGTCCTTTACA
This sequence comes from Rhinopithecus roxellana, assembly GCF_007565055.1. Lineage (NCBI taxonomy): Eukaryota > Metazoa > Chordata > Mammalia > Primates > Cercopithecidae > Rhinopithecus > Rhinopithecus roxellana. Next base: position 32,050,508 of record NC_044566.1, read on the forward strand.
TCCCTTGTAAGTTGGATTCCTAGGTATTTTATTCTCTTTGAAGCAATTGTGAATGGAAGTTCATTCCTGATTTGGCTCTCTGTTTGTCTGTTACTGGTGTATAAGAATGCTTGTGATTTTTGCACATTAATTTTGTATCCTGAGACTTTGCTGAAGTTGCTTATCAGCTTAAGGAGCTTTTGGGCTGAGACGATGGGGTTTTCTAAATATACAATCATGTCATCTGCAAACAGGGACAATTTGACTTCTTCTTTTCCTAACTGAATACCCTTGATTTCTTTCTCTTGCCTGATTGCCCTAGGCAGAACTTCCAACACTATGTTGAACAGGAGTGGTGAGAGAGGGCATCCCTGTCTTGCGCCAGTTTTCAAAGGGAATTTTTCCAGTTTTTGCCCATTCAGTATGATATTAGCTGTGGGTTTGTCATAAATAGCTCTTATCATTTTGAGGTACGTTCCATCAATACCGAATTTATTGAGTGTTTTTAGCATGAAGGGCTGTTGAATTTTGTCAAAAGCCTTTTCTGTATCTATTGAGATAATCATGTGGTTCTTGTCTTTGGTTCTGTTTATATGCTGGATTATGTTTATTGATTTGTGAATGTTGAACCAGCCTTGCATCCCAGGGATGAAGCCCACTTGATCATGGTGGATAAGCTTTTGGATGTGCTGCTGAATCCGGTTTGCCAGTATTTAATTGAGGATTTTTGCATCGATGTTCATCAGGGATATTGGTCTAAAATTTTGTTTTTTTGTTGTGTCTCTGCCAGGCTTTGGTATCAGGATGATGTTGGCCTCATAAAAGGAGTTAGGGAGGATTCCCTCTTTTTCTATTGATTGGAATAGTTTCAGAAGGAATGATACCAGGTCCTCCTTGTACCTCTGGTAGAATTCAGCTGTGAATCCATCTGGTCCTGGACTTTTTTTGGTGGGTAGGCTATTAATTATTTCCTCAATTTCAGAGCCTGCTATTGGTCTATTCAGGGATTCAACTTCTTCCTGGTTTAGTCTTGGGAGAGTGTAAGTGTCCAGGAAATTATCCATTTCTTCTAGATTTTCTAGTTGATTTGCGTAGTGGTGTTTATAGTATTCTCTGATGGTAGTTTATATTTCTGTGGGGTCCGTGGTGATATCCCCTTTATCATTTTATATTGCATCTGTTTGATTCTTCTCTCTTTTCTTCTTTATTAGTCATGCTAGTGGTCTGTCAATTTTGTTGATCTTTTCAAAAAACCAACTCCTGGATTCATTGATTTTTTGGAGGGTTTTTTGTGTCTCTATCTCCTTCAGTTCTGCTCTGATCTTAGTCATTTCTTGACTTCTGCTAGCTTTTGAATGTGTTTGCTCTTGCCTCTCTAGTTCTTTTAATTGGGATGTTAGAGTGTCAATTTTAGATCTTTCCTGCTTTCTCTTGTGGGCATTTAGTGCTATAAATTTCCCTCTACATACTGCTTTAAATGTGTCCCAGAGATTCCGGTATGTTGTATCTTTGTTCTCATTGGTTTCAAAGAACATCTTTATTTCTGCCTTCATTTCGTTATGTACCCAGTAGTCATTCAGGAGCAGGTTGTTCAGTTTCCATGTAGTTGAGTGGTTTTGATTGAGTTTCTTAGTCCTGAGTTCTAGTTTGATTGCACTGTGGTCTGAGAGACAGTTTGTTATAATTTCTGTTCTTTTACATTTGCTGCGGTGTGCTTTACTTCCAGTTATGTGGTCAATTTTGGATTAAGACAATGTGGTGGTGAGAAGAATGTATATTCTGTTGATTTGGGGTGGAGAGTTCTATAGATGTCTATTAGGTCCACTTGGTGCAGAGATGAGTTCAATTCCTGGATATCCTTGTTAACTTTCTGTCTCGTTAATCTGTCTAATGTTGACAGTGGAGTGTTGAAGTCTCCCATTATTATTGTACGGGAGTCTAAGTCTCTTTGTAAGTCTCTAAGGACTTGCTTTATGAATCTGAGTGCTCCTGTATTGGGTGCATACATATTTAGGATAGTTAGCTCTTCCTGTTGAATTGATCCCTTTACCATTATGTAATGGCCTTCTTTGTCTCTTTTGATCTTTGATGGTTTAAAGTCTGTTTCATCAGAGACTAGGATTGCAACCCCTGCTTTTTTTTGTTCTCCATTTGCTTGGTAGATCTTCCTCCATCCCTTTATTTTGAGTCTATGTATTTCTCTGCATGTGAGATGGGTCTCCTGAATACAGCAGACTGATGGGTCTTGACTCTTTATCCAGTTTGCCAGTCTGTGTCTTTGAATTGGAGCATTTAGTCCATTTACATTTAAGGTTAATATTGTTATGTGTGAACTTGATCCTGCCATTATGATATTAACTGGTTATTTTGCTCGTTAGTTGATGCAGTTTCTTCCTAGCCTCGATGGTCTTTACATTTTGGCATGTTTTTGCAATGGCTGGTACCGGTTGTTCCTTTCCATGTTTAAGGCTTCCTTCAGTGTCTCTTGTAAGGCAGGCCTGGTGGTGACAAAATCTCTAAGCATTTGCTTATCTGTAAAGGATTTTATTTCTCCTTTACTTATGAAACTTAGTTTGGCTGGATATGAAATTCTGGGTTGCAAATTCTTTTCTTTAAGAACGTTGAATATTGGCCCCCACTCTCTTCTGGCTTGTAGAGTTTCTGCCGAGAGGTCTGCTGTTAGTCTGATGGGCTTCCCTTTGTGGGTAACCCGACCTTTCTCTTTGGCTGCCCTTAAGGTTTTTTCCTTCATTTCAACTTTGGTGAATCTAGCAATTATGTGTCTTGGAGTTGCTCTTCTTGAAGAGTATCTTTGTGGTGTTCTCTGTATTTTCTGAATTTGAATGTTGGCCTGCCCTACTAGGTTGGGGAAGTTCTCCTGCATGATATCCTGAAGAGTGTTTTCCAACTTGGTTCCATTTTCCCCCTCACTTTCAGGCACCCCAATCAGACGTAGATTTGGTCTTTTTACATAATCCCATACTTCTTGCAGGCTTTGTTCATTTCTTTTTCTTCTTTTTTCTTTTGGTTTGTCTTCTTGCTTCATTTCATTCATTTGATCCTCAATCGCTGATACTCTTTCTTCCAGTTGATCGAGTAGGTTACTGAAGCTTCTGGATTTGTCACGTATTTCTCGTGTCATGGTTTTCATCTCTGTCATTTCATTTATGACCTTCTCTGTGTTAATTATTCTAGCTATCAATCCTTCTACTCTTTTTTCAGGATTTTTAGTTTCTTTCTGCTGGGTACGTAATTCCTCCTTTAGCTCTGAGAAGTTTGATGGACTGAAGCCTTCTTCTCTCATCTCATCGAAGTCATTCTCTGACCAGCTTTGATCCTTTGCTGGCGATGAGCTGCGCTCCTTTGCAGGGGGAGATGCACTCTTATTTCTTGAATTTCTAGCTTTTTTGCCCTGCTTCTTCCCCATCTTTGTGGTTTTATCTGTCTCTGGTTTTGATGATGGTGACGTACTGATGGGGTTTTGGTATAGGTGTTCTTCCTGTTTGATAGTTTTCCTTCTAATAGTCAGGACCCTCCGCTTTACGTCTGTTGGAAATTGCTTGACGTCCACTCCAGACCCTGTTTGCCTGGGTATCAGCAGCAGAGGTTGCAGAAGATAGAATATTGCTGAACAGCGAGTGTACCTGTCTGATTCTTGCTTTGGAAGCTTCCTCTCAGGGGTGTACTCCACCATGTGAGGTGTGGGGTGTCAGACTGCCCCTAGTGGGGGATGTCTCCCAGTGAGTCTACTCAGGGGTCAGGGACCCACTTGAGTAGGCAGTCTGTCCGTTCTCAGATCTCAACCTCCGTGTTGGGAGATCCACTGCTCTCTTCAAAGCTGTCAGACAGAGTCGTTCGCGTCTGCATAGGCCTCTGCTGCTTCCCCTTTTGTTGTTTAGCTGTGCCCTGTCCCCAGAGGTGGAGTCTACAGAGACAGGCAGGTTTCCTTGAACTCCACCCAGTTCAAGCTTCCCAGCTGCTTTGTTTACGTACTTAAGCGTCAGCAATGGCGGGCTCCCCTCCCCCAGCCTCTCTGCTGCCGTTTCGGTTAGATAGCAGACTGCCATGCTAGCAATGAGGGAGGCTCCGTGGCCTTGGGACCCTCCCGGCCAGGTGTGGGTATAATCTCCAGGTGTGCCCGTTTGCTTAAAGTGCAGTATTGGGGTGGGAATTACCCGATTTTCCAGGTGTTGTGTGTCCCAGTTCCCTCGCTAGGAAAAGGGATTCCCTTCCCCCTTGCACTTCCCAGGTGAGGCGATGCCTCACCCTGCTTCAGCTCTCGCTGGTCGGGCTGCAGCAGCTGACCAGCACTGATTGTCCGGCACTCCCTAGTGAGATGACCCCAGTACCTCAGTTGAAAATGCAGAAATCACCAGTCTTCTGTGTCGCTCGTGCTGGGAGTTGGAGACTGGAGCTGTTCCTATTCAGCCATCTTGCTCCGCCCCTCTATTCTTTCTTAATTAAATCTGTCCTGTACACAGAAACCCAGGGTTTTTTTTTTTTTTTTAAACCATGAGTCATACTTAGAACTTTGAAATGCCTTCCCATTGAGAATAAAATCCAAAATTATTTTCCAAGTATTAGGGCTACATATAATCTGAGGTGTACCCACATGCCAAACTTACTGTGTTAAGCTTTGCTTATATGCACCAGCTACACTATCTTTTATATTCCTCAAAAAGCATCTTGGTCACCTTTTATTTTCATGTTCACTAGTATTCATTGTCTATATCCTTCACTAAAATATAAAATTCCCGAGAACAGAAAATGTGTATGTCTTATTCTGTGCTCTAATCCAAGCACCTAAGACAGTGCCTGGCACATAATAGATGCCAGGTATGTGTTAAATGAACTTGCTTTTTGCATACATTAGCTCCTTTTAGAAACTAAATAAAAAATGAGGAACAAGCTCAAATATTTTAAAAAATTGTATGTACATTTTAATTTAATTTATCTATTTTGAAAAGCTTCAAATTTTTTTTAATGGGTGTCATTCTGGTATTGTACTATGGTTAATTGCCTTCATTTTATTCATTTGTGTTACACAATATGCTACGTTGATTTGGTGTGCTGCTCTTATTTATTCATATGTAAATTGTAACCCCAAAATATCAACAGAATACACAGAAGAAAAGTTATAGCAGAAAGCTAGCCCGGAAATATAACTAGAAATACCACTGAGTTCTATGCCCTAGAGTTCTATGAGAAAATTCTTAACTTTTGGATGAAGAAAATAAACAGCATGAGCAGAACTAGAGTGGACATTTTATTTGGGTGTGCCTGAAGTTCATTCAAATATATACAATTATTATTTTCTATTAACATTTATTTTCTTTTAAGTTTTAATAGTTTGAAGCTTCTTAGCAGCTTAGAGCTTTAATTATATCATAAGCTTAAACAATTCTCTTTCCTTTTTCCTAAGAAAAATCATGACATATCTCCACTCAGGTATTACTCCTGTTTTACATTCACTTTTCGACAAACTGGGATAGAGATGATAGAGAGAAGGAGGGCAATTGCAATGAGAAAATAGGTGCATTTTGTTCTTACAATTATTTTTGATTCTCTCTAAAGACAAGATATTAAATGACCTTTGGTTCATATTCTAATTAGTAAACTTATTCAGATAAATAATTGCTCACTTAAGTAAACAATATAGTTAAAAGTATTCAAAATCATAGCTCAATCAGTAAAAGTAATTAATAATATAACAAAATAATATATCAAACTCTAATACTATTTTTAGGATATTCTATAAAGTCCTTTAATTCTTCTATTTAATAAATGAATTTAAATTCATAACAATTCTATGAGAAGTACTATGTTTATTCCCGTGATTCAGTTGAAAAATAAATGGAGCCTCAGAGAGGTTAAATAAAGTTTCTATGCTAGTAGATGAAAGATTGGGTTGCAAATCAGGGAAGTCTTTCTTTCTCAGCCTATAAAAATGAATTTCCTCAGGACTTGATTTTTCCTGCCTTCTCTCTGTATCCGTATTTTAAGACTAATCAGCATGTGGTTTACACCTACTGTGATGGATTGCCATGGTTACCTAATTTAACAATACAGTGAACTTAAAAAGACCATTTCTGTAGCCATTCATTTCTAGGTGGCTTTGACTGAACATTTAAAAATATAGGTCACAGAATAATACTTATCACTGATACATCATTTGTACAAAGTGGATCTTTCAGATTTAACATGCATTTATATAAGTAATTGTAGGTACTGATAAAAGGCAATTTATAAATATTAAGTCACTTAATCCTTATTACAACATTATGAATGGATACTAATTATTATCCTCATTTCACTAATGATTCCAGCTGATGTTATAGAGGTGTATGAGAAAGCTAATGCTTTGGCTTGACTCTAGTCTGAGAATTCTCATCATACTCAACTAGAATTATTCCTCTCGAGGATTTTACTGAGGTATTATCTATGCTACAGTTAATTATTAGATTTTATTCTGATTTGTGCAATTTAAGTCCAGTCAATAATATTCATGCCTCTTTGAGTAGAAATCACACACTGGAATATCATTCTAGAACATTTCTGCAGTGGAAGCCTTTGGATGTTGAGTAAGAGAACTCAAGAAAAGCAGTTGAAGTCGTTAACCACTGCCAAGAGTAAAGGTGTGTTCTTATGACACAAACACAGGTTGGGTGCAGTGTGGCTTATGCTTGTAATCTCAGCATGTTGGGAGGCCGACGCAAGCAGATTGCTTGAGATCAGGAGTTCAGGACCAGGCTGGGGACCATGGCAAAACCCTGCCTCTACAAAAAGTACAAAACTTAGTTGAGTGCGGTGGTGTCTGCCTATAGTCCCGGCTACTCGGGAGGCTGAGATGGGAGGATCACTTGAGCTTGGGAGGTTGAGGCTGCAGTGAACCATGATTGCACTACTGTACTGCAGCCTGGGTGACAGAGTAAGACCTTGTCTCAAAAAAAAAAAAAAAAAAAAAAAAAAAAAAAAAAAAAAAGAAAGATAAAAGATACAAATACAGCTGATCATACTTGCCTTGGATCCACATTCCAAGTTACCCAAACTGTGGGCCTTTTTTGCCTTATTTATTTTATGCTACATGAGATCACCAAAATCATCTTTATTTCAGTGTGTGTATATGTGTGCATACATATACATGCACATACATACAAGAAGGATACATTTCTGAGCATCTCTTCTAATCATTTTGGGCCTTATGACTACTCCTGGCCAACGGACAGAAGTTGAATTTGACATGTATCATTTCTAGATTAAGCAAAATAGAGCAGATTAGAATTACCCATTCATTCTTTTCCCTTATTGCAGTGATTCAAAAGCCAAATGCTCCAAATACATAGGTAAGAGTGTAAGCCACCTGGATCCCTAAACCACTGCTTGGACGGGGGCTACCTTGCATCAGCACTGTGTACAAAACATGCATTTATGTGTTAAACTACTGAGATTTGAGAGCACATTGATTATTACTGCATAATTTTATCTGCCAAGGACTCACCGCAAAGCAGATTAGATTGTTTGAACTGAGTGAATTTAAGGTAGGAAACTGGTTACCCAGACTAGACAAAGGAAGGAAATTGGATACACAGACTAGACAAAGCAAACAAGACAGTAAGGCAACCCAGAGATTAACCACAAGAAGCTGCTACCCTTGAAAGAGAAGGACAATGGGAGAAGACGGTATTGACTCAGAAGCCAAGCCCATACAATGAGAGCTGGAACCACTGCAAGACCTACCTGATGGAAATTAGAACAATGGAGGAAGGGGCTATCTAGTGGCAACTTGTAACAGATGTAACAGAAAGCAAAAGTGATGGGACAACCACAGTTCTCCCTTCTTCTCCTTCCCTAATCTTCTGTCCGAGCTTTTCTTTGTCTTCTCCTGTCAAGAATCCAGAGGAAAATGGAGCTAGGGAATGTTCATGCAATATAGACCAATGCAGGGGAGAGGCTTGAAGCCAAGTGTGAATCTTAAACAAAATGGCTGTTGATTGGCATAACAGCCTAGACTAGTTTGGTTAGTAGACTGGCTTTGTGGGAAAGAGCAAAGAGAAAGTGTGAATTCCTCAGGTCTAAAGGATTAATCCTTCTATTTGTCAAAGTGAGAGTGCCAGTGATGGTACTGTAGATCAATAAACTCACTTATTTCTTGATTTTGGCAAATTCTTGGTGGAGAAAGGAAAGGGAAGAAGAATGTTGGTATGAGCAAAAAGTGGAGTGTATTTTAAATATTTCCTGGGCACCAATAGCTTCCCCAGGTTTTGGTCTTCTCTTTTAAATCAATGGGCTGAATAGTATTGCCTGTAGTGAACTAAGAATGTTGATATTGCTGTTGGAAGAAATTATCAGGGAATCAGAAAACCAGATCTTGAAGGGATGTGGGATTGCTTCCTGTGGCAGAGGCTATTGGTTTGCACCCACTTTTATTTGGATTGACATTACATTTAGCTAAAAAACACATGTTCCAACTGCCTAGCAGCAAGTTGAGACGGTGTCATTAAATAGTCGTTAGTAAATTTAGGAAAAATGCTTAAAGAGAACTGACTTAGCTGATAGACATTGTTATTACCTTTTTTTTTTTTTTTTTTTTTTTTTTTGAGATGGAGTCTCGCTCTGTTGCCCGGGATGGAGTGCAGTGGCATGATTTCGGCTCACTGCAAGCTCCACTTCCCGGGTTCAAACCATTCTCATGCCTCAGCCTCCCAGGGATTACAGGTGTGTGCTACCACGCCTGGCTAATTTTATTTTTTAAATTAATTTATTTTATTTTATTTCATTATTATTCTATTTTTTTTTTTTTTAGTGGATACAGAGTTTCACCATGTTGGCCAGGCTGGTCTTGAATTTCTGACCTCAGGCGATCCGACCGCCTCAGCTTCCCAAAGTGCTAGGATTACAGGTATGAGCCACCATGCCTAACAACATTTTTATTCTTATATTCTTCCCCTTTCTTGTTATTTGAAATGCTGAATTGACATTTGGAGCTCCAGTGGCCCTGTTAAACTATAACGTGAATCTCATGTATAAGTGTTATGTAGTAGAATGATATATCAGAAAAGGAGAGGAAACCGGGGTGCTAGTTGAATACAGAGCCAGCAAAGCTGCCTAACGGCATTCCTCTGCAGGTCTTTTATGTGAGCAGTACATATGAATGTTTCAACTACTACTATTATTTTTGTTGTTGCATGCAGCCTAACTTAATAATTACAGTTTTTTTTTCTTTTTCCTCCTCCAATAGCTTCTATTTATCTACCTAAGTCAACGAAGAAAAAGCATAATTCAAGTGATGAAATATTTTACCCAGTGTGACTAGACCCACATCTGTGGTGTATGATACCTGCCACCAAGTTGAGGGATTATCAAATGCACTGTATGGATCCTTAGCAGAAAAAAGAATGCAACAGGCTTGACTTTGGATATTCAGCAGTCAAGTCTTGCATGTTAACACATTTTTTTTTTCTTTCCACATGTCTCTTCCTGACTGACCCTATAAGAGTTCAGAAATGAGGGTTAATGGACTGACTGGTGATGGAAAAGATAGCTCAGAGATATTTCAAGCAGGCTGCAAGAATCTCCCAATTTCGTCCATCACAAATCCATCGTTGATCCTGGATGCAGGCTTCAGCTGGCAAAGGAAAGGAAATACAGAGTTCAAAGCAAGGTAAGGAGGCTCATGGCCAAAAAATCCCATATGCAGAAAACTACTTATGGCCTACCCCAGCCCATATGGAAGTTCACTGCTTTTACCATTTAGAGTTCCCAAGAGACCCTGTCTGGAAGGAGAAATAAATCCCTATCCCCACTAACACCAGATCCTGCTTACTGCATGTGGGATATTACTCAGCAGGCACAGCTGCCTTTGCAGTTTTATATAAACATCTGAGGCCTTTTCTAAAGCATGAATCTCACTCTTTCTTTTGGAGCACTTTCCTCCTAATTCCAAATTCCCTGCACATATATCATCTGCAGAAACTGGGCCAACTGTAAATCATGTTAAAGGGTGAAAAGAGATGGTATTTGGGCCAGGATGCAGGATGTCAAATATTTGAATCTTTCTCTCAATCCACTCTGCCCCAACTGCAATGTGCCTGAGAGATATGTGCACAGAGGGCAAACAAAGTAAAGGCATATTCTTCATCAGTATGTGGCTTTTGCTCTGAATCCCAATGTAATATTACTTCCTCAGGCAGTTACTAAATGGAACTGGCCCCAGACTCTCACCTGTCAAACCAGTGGGAGCAGATCCTACCACTGCAGACTTAGGGTTTAACTTTGCATCACAAACCTTCCACCCATTAGGATGGAAGCCAAATAACAATTTCTGTCTTTGACAATGATCCATTCTTGGTGGAAGAAGGATGAGTGAGGTGAAGGCAGGGGCCAGTTTCATTTGGCTGGTAGATGTGCAAAGAATAGAACAGGAGCATTAGCTTTCTATAAGAGGCCAATGTGAAGATGTTGTATTAATATTATTTATATCCCCTTCTTGAGGTATGAAATCTATTCACAGTTCATTAGAAAAGCTCCTTTAGCCTGCTTGATATCCATTTTCTTTTACTAGTTACAGTTCCCTGATTTTCCTTACTCCTAGCTTTATGTGGTTAAATAGAATCAATCCTACATTCAGAAGAACAAATATGGTCCATGCCCAGGCAATCAAAGTATTTCATTCCTCCAGCTACAGTGACTTAAAGATGGCAATGAGCCCCAATGGAAGCCAATGAGTCTCAGTTTTGGAACTTCCATTAGAGCCCTTGAGAAAGCAATCACATTTTCAAGGAGGGTTTCTGCAACTGTTGGCAGACATTTTATCATGGTTAAAGTCTTCCTGAGAATAGTGGCAACACAGTAACAAAATATCCCTAAATTTTTCAGTTTAATGAGGAAATTGTTTCCTTGTCCTCCTTCCCTCCCTCCCTCCCTCCCTCCCTCCCTCCTTCCCTCCCTCCCTCCCTCCCTCCCTTCCTCCCTCCCTTCCTTCCTTCCTTCCTTTCTTCCTGCTTTCCCTCCTCCCTGTACTTTTGTTGCTAAAGCAAAATCAAGGTACATTTTTGTTGCATTTATCTAATAGACTCTTTTTTGACATTTGCTACATATCATGTTTTCCAGATGAAGTGCCTATTCTGCTTATATGTTAATTGAACATAGCTGGAAAATGTCTTACATCTTTTATTCATATATGCTGTTTTGGGGGTTGATAGGTTATATTGGGCTAATGATCCAGAGTCCAGTCTCAGTAAGCAAAGCCACTGTGATGAGCTCTCATAAACGTGAAACTGCAGCTCTGCAGCATTAGCAGATTTCAGGAAATTTACTTGGAATCTATTATCCATTTATGGTTTTGTCATTCCATAAAAATAACGTTATCTTTGTTCTTTGAAATTTCTTCTATTTGACAGCAGAACTACCCATGTATTAATGTCATTTATTAATTGACATTTTTTCAACATAGCCCAGAGGATTGGTTTGTTTCTATTAGTGGTACAGCTTTTGGAAGGTGTTTCAGATATTTTGAGGCTCCCTATTGGGTCATTCAATTCAATTCTCCCGTAAATTACAGTTTATTTTACCCACTCTATAAGAAGGCCGGGATCACGGACAGAGCATGAGTATTCATACTACTTTTCTCAGGCTATTGAACTTAGAGTTGGCAGGACATCTAGCCATCACTTAATAGAATGTCTGCTACTGAAATGTTGCAGATCCATGCTTCAAGTGAAAAAGTGAACCTTAAATATGGGCTTGAAGCTTTTCAGTGAATTGAAACCAAGAGCTCCAAGTTGTAGATGTATCAAGTTTCATTATTTGCTAGCCTCAAGCTGGCAAACTGGAGGGTTCCTGGCAGGCACTGTCTTCTGAATAAAATGCTCTCTCCAGGCTAAGCATGAAGCCATCTGTAACAGCTTAAATTGCTTTCTTAGTCACAAGGACAAAGTAATGGTGTGAGTGAAACAATTATTGCAAACCCTGAAAACTTGCTTTTGCCTCCAGAGCATCCTACCTGCTGGCGGTGGGGTGTTGTTGCATTCTGTTCTCCTTGTCTGAGAGCTCTCCCCTGCCTTCCTTCTGGCACTAACTGTCCCTACAGCACTCTCACAAGGGGTCAGAACTTCCCTTTTATTTTGCAGAAAAGCTTCTCCTGCAAACTACCCAAAATTTGTAGTAGAAAATCAACCAAAGCCATATTATTTACTCTATGGCAAACAGTCTGGAAATGTATTAAGCTTTGAGGGTAGGTCTTACACTTCCAAACCCTGACAGATAGGCTAGAGCCATCTCTTAACTCTCCATGAAGCCTGGATTTGTATTAGTAGGCTAAATTACCCATTTCCACTCTTTCTATTCCCAGATACTTCTCAAGGGATCTAAAGCTTCATCACGTTAGAAAAATCACACCAAGCACCATATGACTTTTCCATCCTCTCTCATATTTGTTCATATTTCATATATAAGGTGTCAACACAGCCCCATGTAGCCCCTCATCACTGTATACAAGAACCCCGAGGATTTACTGTGCTGGTGGACATTTGCATTCTCTATATATGACAGTCCCCTAACAATTTACTTTTTTTTTTTTTTTTTTTGATGTATGATGTCCTATTATCATCCATTTGCAGACATAAGAAAGCTGGAATCACACATTATTTTAGACGTAGTAAGTTATGCTTCTCTAGTATATTATCTTTAGCAAAACAACACAAGTATAAAGAAATACCAGGACAAGTTTCCTTATCATTGTATAAGTTAGTAATATATATTTTTTCTTTTATTTCTCCAGGTAATTTCTAATAGAAACTATGTAGGCTTTGCATGTTTCTTTATTCCTGCAAAACTGACCTTTGCTACCCATTCTCTTTTCTCATAGTTTATTGTTTAGATTACATAGCATCCTTCACTTCTCCAATTTGACTCTGGGAAACTCTGTTCCCAAGCTACCAAGTATCTGAGTCTACACCTACTTGCCCAATAGCTTATCATGACTAATGACTTTGGATGATGTGCCTGAGGACGAGGTGGGCAAATCTTTTGAACAGGCTTTTTCCAATTGGCACCTGCCTACGGCATCTGCTGTGGTATCACTTTTGGATATTTATTGTCAGTTTGCTATAATCCAGCTGCTTTAAATACTTTGGACTGTCATTGCTTACTTGGATTCTGGGGCTTAACTCACAAACTTCCGTTGGGTGCAAGGGGGATAAATCTCACTAAGATGTATCTCTATTTTTTTTTTTTCCTCACAAGCCTGATTTGCTTTCCTTCTTTATCTCTCTAACAAATTCAGAGGCTTTATTTTCCATGCTATCAAAATCAGCACTGGTCCACAATATTTTCATTCATAGTTTCATCTAGAATATTATCTTGTTTCTTTCTGTAGCTAAGATAGCACCAAAGAGGCTTTGACATAGTGAAGAAAATTGATATCATTGAAATTATTATGCTCAGGTTAGTAGGAGTCAAATTCATTTTATGACTTTGATCTTCACACTTGACTGAAAAGAAAAGGTGCATATAATGCTCTACAGCTTCAAGTAAGTGCATTGAATTATATGTCTAAGAAAATGGAAGATTTATCTTTCCTGGAATAAGAGTTACCATTACTTTGGTGCCTATTAAATGCTGAGAGATTGATGTAAATTGGCTAAAACAATCTTTATAGGAACCTGGTGAACACTGTTACCATTTTGCTGATGAAGGAGTTGAGATTCAGACAGGCTGGTATACCATTGTCACTGCATGACTATTTGTCGTCCTCTATTAGCTCATCAAGTCTGCAGATTTAGAAATAACATTTTATCCACAGAGAGAATGGGTCTCAGGCTTTGTTTTTTCTTTAAGTGTGCTTTGATTCACTCATTTTATTCACCCACTCATTCAAATATAGTTACTTAGTGCCTCTTAAATAGCAGATTGTACTAGGGCAGATATTCAGAAAAATAGTTCTTAAACTTTAAAGAACATCAAAATCATGTGTTAAAAATGCAAATGCTCAGGATTTAGACCTACTAAATTAGACATTTTTGGGGGAGGAGGAAGAGGTAAATCCAGGCTGTTTATCTCTCTCTATATAAATAGCTAACAAACCCCTCAGATGATTATAGATTACCATTACAGGATAAAAAATATTATAATTCTTCTGTATCAGATAAAATTATTTTATTAATTAACATTTTCAAATCTCCTAAACCACTTAATTTCACCACAGCTCTCTAAGAGTATATAAGAAATGTAATATTTCATTTAACATGACATATGAATTCATACTAGTTTCTGTCCTTTGTGATATATATTAGCTGATGGCTTTGGTGTGTCAACCAAGTCCTCTAAAAATATAAAAGCAAGAAGGAGGAAACTCCATGTTAATTAAAATTTAATGAGAACCAGACTAACATCCAACTGAAAAATTCTGTAATACTTGTGTCTTCAAAAGTTTTTAGGGAAAAAGAAAGCTCTCCGGGAAAAAAAAAACACAACTTTTATCCAAAATTTTATGCTTAGCTAAACTAGCTTTTAAATGTAATGCCATATTTTAGACATATTTAGATATGCAAGGTAAGACAGCTTCCTGTTATCCCTTCTGGGAAAAAAATTACTAGTGTATGTACTGTATAACTAATAGAAATCCCAAATTAAGAAAATATGTTTCAAAAATAGATGACCATACAAAGAAAGCTTCAGGAGCTACCTGAGTAGTACAATACTCATCACTCGTTGCATCTCAAGTTTTTCTTCTGGAGGAACCAGACTTCCTCTCAATCAAGGGGCACAGGATTTGTAAACTGACTTACATTCAAAAATGGATCAAAATAATAAGTTTCCACTATGGTAACTCCACTCATTAGACTTATAGTTTTGCTTGTTTTGATCATATTTTCAATGATATACTTTATTCACTTTTAAATATATTTTATTGTTAGTAATTAACCTCAACCAGAGAGCCTTGAAAATTAGAAACTCTGTTTCTTCTATTACAGTAGTCTCTTATTATCTGCAGATTTGTTTTCCAGGATTTTAGGTACCTGAGGTCAACTGTGGTCCAAAAAATGTTCAATGGAAAATTCCAGAAATAAACAATTGATAAGTTTGAAATTGTGTACCATTTTTAGTAGCATGATGAAATCTCATGCTGTCCCACTCTGTCCCGCCCGTAACTGTGTCCAGTGTATTCACCTTGTATATGTTCCATACCTATTAGCAACTTAATAGCCATTTTGGTTATCAGATCAACTGTTAATGGTATTACAGCCCTTGTGTTCAA
Organism: Rhinopithecus roxellana; assembly: GCF_007565055.1. Lineage (NCBI taxonomy): Eukaryota > Metazoa > Chordata > Mammalia > Primates > Cercopithecidae > Rhinopithecus > Rhinopithecus roxellana. Next base: position 32,065,743 of record NC_044566.1, read on the forward strand.
GAAAACTTTATTTTCCTTAGTGATAGCCCCAAAGCACCAAGAGTAGTAATGCTGGCAATTGTTATAGTTGTTCTACTTTAGTACTGGTTACTGTTAAACTCTCACTATGCCTAATTTATAAATTAAACTTAATCATTACTATGTATATATGGGAGAAAAAAAACCCATGGAATATATAAGGATCCATAGTATCTGAGGTTTTAGAAATTCATTGTCTTAGAAAATATGTCCTGGGGATAAAAAGGATTACTGTATCATGATTGTTGCCAACAATCTCTGATGATTGGATGCTTATCTTAGTCTTTTCAGGCCATTATAACAAAATACCATAGACTGAGTAGCTTAAATAACAGACATTTACTTCTACAGTTCTGGAGACTGGGAAGTTCAAGTTCAAGGTGCTAGAAGATTCAGTTTTTGGTGAACTTCCTTGCTTGCAGATGGTCGCATTATGGCTGTATTCTCACATGGGGGAGAGAGAGAGAAAGAGAGAGAGCACATGAGAGAGGGGGAGAGAGAGAAAGAGGTAGTGCATTCTGTTTTCTCTTTGTTTTCTCATAAAGACACTAATCCTATCATAGGGGCTCCAGCCTCATGATTTTATCTAAACCCAATGACCTCCCAAAGACCTGGCTTTCTAACACCTAATAGTGAGGGTTAGGACTTCAACATACAAATTTTGGGTGAGGGCATACAAACATTCAACCGATGACAGTGTTGCTGTCTGGACTCTGCCTCTGTAGGGTTCCCTGTTTCTACTGCAATCAATAAGAGCAACTCCGGGTCAGCATTTCCCACTGTCATTTCCAGCTTGTGCAGGATAGCACCACTGACCTTTATAAGGACCCTGATGCTCCCCCCGTCAATGTATTTTCAAATGTTTTCATGAAGGAAGTCTCTGGTGGGGCAGAAAGCTGTCACTAAGCTATGGATGAAGGGAACATAGTGGGGTAGAGGAGAAAAGAGGAGCTCAATGAAAGCTCTAGAAATGTCAAGGAAGGGTCAGTCAGCTCCAGTCAGCTAGAGATTCTGGGCCAGTCCAGAAGAATGTGGGATGGAGTAAGTCAGCCTCTCATTTCCCCTAGCGTCCAAATTCAACCAGAATCTAGCTGACCATTGTTTTCTTAGAACACAGGTCTAGGCCAAGATTTTATGACTAAGACCTCAAAAGTACAGGCAGCAAAAGAAAAATAAATAAATGGGATTATGTTAAACAAAAAAGCTTCTGCACAGGAAAGGAAACAATCAACAGAGTGAAGAGACAGCCTGTTGAATGGGAGAAAATATTTGCAAACTATTCATCTGACAAGTGACTTATATTCAGAATATACGTAGAACTAAAAATACTTAATGGTAAAAATACAAATTATTCTATTAAAAGGTGGCTAAGCACATGAATAGACATGTCCCAAAGGAAGACATGCAAATGGCCACTAGTATATGAAGAAATACTCAACATCTCAGTAATCATCAGGGAAAAATAAAATCAAAACTACAGTTTAATATCATCTTACACCAGTCAGAATGCCAAGTATTAAAAAGACAAAAAATAATGGATAATGGTGAGGATGCAGAGGAAATAAAAGTCTTATACATTATTGTAAATGTGATTCTAGAACAGCCACTATGAAAACAGTACAGTGAATTCTTAGAGAACTAAAAATAGAGCTATCGTACAATCCAGAAATTCAACTACTAGGTATTTATCCAAAGTAAAAAAAAAAAAAAAACCCTGCACTTGCTTGTTTATTCAGCACTATTCACAACAGCAAAGATATGGAATCACCCTAAGTTTTCATCAATGAACAAATGGATAAAGAAAATGTGATATGTATGTGTGAGTGTGAGTTTGTACATACAAGTATATATATGTGTGTGTGCATTCCCTTGTGTATATATGCACACAAATAGTATTAGATTAATAGTGTGTACATATATACATACAAATAGTATTCCCTTGTGTGTGTACAAATACATATATATATTATTGTTAATGTAATACTAGAACGGCCACTATGAAAATAGTACATATATGTAAACACACAAGGGAATACTATTTAGGCATAAAAAAGAATGAAATCATGTCATTCACAACAACATGGATGGAACTGGAGGTCATTGTGTTAAGTGAAATAAGCCAGGCACAAAAGGGCAAATATTGCCCTGTCCTCACTTATATGTGGGAGCTAAAAGAGTTGATCTCATGTTAGAGTATAGAATGATCTCTTTCAGTGGACAAGAAGAATGTGTGTGTTGGAGGGAGGGATAATGGAAGGTTGGTTAATGGATATAAACATATAGTTAGACAGAAGATATAAGTTCTGATGTTCAATAGCAGAGTAATATGACTATAGTTAGCAACAACGAAATGTATATTTCAAAGTAGTTAGAAGAGTTGAAATGTTCCCAGCATACAGGAATGGTAAATATTTAAGATGATGGATATCACAAATACCTTGACTTGATCATTACACATTCTATGCATGTAACAAATACATGTTCCCTATAAATAAGTAAAATATTATACATGAATTAAAAAAATGAAATAAATTTCTAGGCACCGTGCCAATGAGCAATATAGACAAATTACACTTCCCCACCCCCACCTCCTGTTAACCCTATTTTTTTTTCCAAAAACTTCCTATTTTTTTCCAGTTATGAGACAAGAGACAAAACTGTGCTGTTTAATATGCAAGACTTAGTTCACAATCAGATGGCTGTTTTCCTAGTAAATATGTTTTTCACTCCCCTCAAACCATTTAACTCTTTCTTGCCATCTATGTTGAAGTTAAAAATCACAACATCTTAAAAATATCAACTATGTAATTTCTAAAAGTTATTCATAGCACAGCTCGTCTTTTAGATCATAAAAGAAATCAGTTAGTGGCAATTCTGTTACATTCTAGACCTTGGGTTTCGGCCTTATTTAAGTCACAGCTTTTTAGCAATTATTACAGTTCTTTTTCCTATATTCAAGTATGAGATGAGATGAATTTTAATTTCTGGAGCCTGGACAGTTAATCACTTCTGAGGCAGAAGAATAGGATCTGGAGGCAGGGAACCTAAGGTTGTTTCACACCGACTTCCTAGAACTAAAATGAAAGGAAAATGCTAACTTTTCATGCCTAAGTAACAGAAGGACCAGAGGCTACTCCCTTTGACCTTTTCTGCCGGGCAGATGGGAAGTTGGCTGTCCACAACAAATCAGACTGATTGCAGGTGTAGTCTTCTTTTGCAATTTTGTAATTTCACTCCAGCTTCTGAATGGCTGCTGCCCACAGCCAATCAGACTGATTGCAGGCGAGTCGTCCTTTGCTTAGAAGTATAACTTTGTAACTTCACCCTAGCCTCTGATTGGTTGCATAGGAGCGTGACCTTTGTAACTTCACTTCAGCCTCTGGTTGGCTGCTTTCTGCAACCAATCAGACTGATTGCAGGCTACAACTTCATTTACATGAGGTGAGCATGAAGTGGCCAATGGGAAATTTCTAGAGGGTATTTGGACCCAAGAAAATTCTGTATCTTGAGTTCTTGAGTCGCGGCTCGCGTCCGGTCCCCTCACTGTGGAGTGTACTTTCCTTTTCAATAAATCCCTGCTTTCATTCTTTTGTTGCTTCATTCTTTCTTTGCTTTTTTGGGCGTTTTGTCCAATTTTTTGTTCAAAATACCAAAACCCTGGACAACTTGCAGTCACGACCCTCTACCGGTGACAACTTCCTTACATGTTCTTTAGATTCTGTGGTAACAGCTCAGTTAAGTAGACGCACCAGTCTCTCTTAGGACCTAAGAAGGAGGGAGAGGGAGTTCCCGTCCTCAGCTGCTGGGGGCCTCCCCTGGCCGGTGGCACTATGACCTCTGTTGAAGCAGAGGGACAGAGAACCATTAGACTCTGTAAGAGACAACTCAGCTGGAACTACTGAGGACTTTATTTGCAAATTCCTTGAGACACACATCCTGCAATAAAATGTATAAATGCCACTGAGGATGTATCCTATTATGGATAATTATTTTGAATTCACATAAACACTCCTGACCTTATGCTTTTCTGACTAATGTGATAGATGTGTGTGTGTGTGTGTGTGTGTGTGTGTGTGTGTCTGCTTTTGAGTCCTGGCAAATATTAATTTTGTTTTTTTTTTTATTTTCAGTTTCAAAGAAGAACTAGAAACTGGTTATATGAAAGATATATATTGTTATGTGTTTAGATTAATAATGTGAATATGAGTGGTAAAACACCAAATGAGTAATAAATTTACAATTCTCATCACTGTTGAGGCATTTGCCACATACATGCACTTCAGCTGGTTACTATTTTAGTTTTCTCCTCTGTAAAATTGGAATAATAAGGTCCTTGCCTCATAGGATTGCTATAATTATTTGGAGAGATAGTGCTGTAAAAATTTTAGCTCAGTATCTGGCACATAGTAATCCTCCACATTATTATTTTATTATTTCTTATTTATTATACTTTCACCATCACATTGTGATTCCAGTTGTGCACATCATTGTATTAATGAGTATATTTTCTCACACCAGGTTTTATAATCTTTCTTCAAATTTTCTCCACATTTTTTTCAATGTGTTTATCTTACTACTATTCTCATCATCAAAAACAACAATAACAGATTGTCTTTTTATATAGAACATTTTCACATTTTCTCTCATTCTCACTACAACCAAATGAACCAGATATTATAAGTTCTTTTTCTTTTTTTTAAATTTTGAGGTGGAGTCTCACTCTGTTAGCCACACTGGAGTGCAGTGGCATGATCTCGGCTCACTGCAACCTCCGCCTCCCAGGTTCAAGTGATTTAACTGCTTCAGCCTCCTGAGTAGCTGGGATTACAGGCCTGCACCACCATATTTGGCTAATTTTTTTGTATTTTTTATTAGCAACAGGGTTTTGCTATCTTGGCCGGGCTGGTCTCGAACCCCTGACCACAGGTCATCCACCTGCCTTGGGCTCCCAAAGTGCTGAGATTACAAATGTGAGCCACTACCCCGGCCCTTCTTTTTCTTTTTAATAAATAAGTATAAGTGACTTTAAACATTCATTCTTTATTCTTTCATTTTTAAAGTTTCTATTATTAACATTTTATGAACTATTTTATGGTCTTGCCCAACATTGTAACAAAGATGTGGCATTACTAATATTTGAACTCTTTTCTTCTGACTCCAATACCATACACTTCATTGCTTATTAAATAACACTTGGGCCACTACAAAACTTTGCCAACCCTCTTCTTCATGGCCACATAATCTCAACTTTTTATCAACTTTAGGGTAGATTGCTCATAAACTATTTCAGACCGGTGAGAATCTATGACTTTTTTATTATCTCCCAACATGATTTCACAACTTTTCTAGGATCTGTGTTTTCATATAATGCTTCAGAGCTCCCTCTATGACAAAATGACTACATTCATCTATATCCCTCATGCTTCAGTCTAAGCAAATATGCTATGCCAGATATAGAGGCAAATAAAGCAGGTGAGATTTAAAAAGGCTGGGGTGTCGAAAGAACGTTTCTATTTTAGCACCAAAGAAAATGAGGGAAAGGGCCATATAAAAATTGAGAAAGAGAACTCCAGGTGGATGGAACGGCAAGTGCAGAAGCTCCTAGGATGTGTGAAGGGTCGTGAGAAGAGTCATGTGTTAGGAGCCGAATGGGTGAAGGAGAGTTTTAGCACAAATCAGAGAGTGAAGAGGGAAGAGCAGATTTTGCGGCGTCTGAGGATCACTGGGAGGATTTTTGTCTTTCATTTGGAGATATGGAGCCTTGACAGTTTTTGGGCTGAGGAGTGGCATGATCTGACTTAAGCTTTAAAATGTGAGGGCAAGGGTAAAAAGAGGGGGCCACTGTCTCTCTAGGGTTAACTTTCCCCACACCTTCAACACTTTTGTAAATATCTCATCTTCTAACAATTTTACAAAACAATAGAAACAAAATAGTTGGTGGACTACTCAAAGCTGACATTGTGGCTTTTTAGAAGAGTTTTGGATCAATTCTTTTGTGTCTTTACAGACCTCTTAAATCTAGGAAACAGGACTCACACCACTCACTGTTAGTAATTCTTTGATTTTTAAAATATTTTACCCTTATTGCTATTTATTGAGGACATTATTGGCAGATATACACACATACCCATACGTACAATATCTATCTACCTATCTTTGCAATATCTATCTATGCAAAGCATATATATACATAAATATACATAAATATATACATATGTATATGTTTTGTAAGTTAGTAAATCTTCATTTTGTAACAGAAATACATGATAATCTCATAATAGACAGCGAGGTAATTGGAGAAATCCTCAAGTACTGCAACTATCCAGTTATAAAGCACTCTGAGAATAGGAATCTTATCTACCTCATTTTTATATTCCTCCTTCTGTAGAAAAGTTCTTTGTACAAGAGCTACTTTCAAAACAGCTATGAAAGTCTTTTCATTAATTTGCGAATAAAATCTGGTAATGATAATAAGAAGGACTCAATTTTGTATTGAATGCCTACCAAGTTCACCAGGACTCTCCTTTTTCCAAAAACTATCTCCAATCCGTTGGTATACTCTAGCCCACACCACACTGCCAAGTCATGTTTTGGCAAAATATGATTCTGGCCCCTCTTTATAATTAATTGGGCCAGGAGTGAGTACCTGAGGGTCAAATGTAGTTTCTTTCTCATATTTAGAGTTAAGACCAAAGGAAGACCTATAACATGGAAGATCATGATCCATCTGCACTCTTGGTGAGAGAAGCAAAGAAGTTATCTTAGAAAGAAAATAATTGAAGCTACTATCATATAGTAGATGTGCACAGGTAGTGAGTAGTTTGACTTTACGATTTTCTCTTTCTAGAAACTTAAGAGGTATTGACTTACTCCAAGAGAATTTTTGTATCCTTATATGGAATTTCTTTCTACCTAAACTAGCTCTGGCTGATTTCTGCTACCTATCTTAGTAAACATAACTTTTCATTCTTCTGATAACACATTTAAACATTACTAGGGCCAGCAATATTGGTTTAATGAGAGATATGGTACACAGGATTAAATCAAACTTTACTAAAAGCCAAATAGATTTGATTTAGTACTCCTGTTTAAGAGGCAATTTCAATGCATGAATAGTCAATTAATTATAATGCTTGCACTGATTATTTACAAAGACATTTGGTTATTATCCAATACTCTGCCCTTGTCTTTCTGTAGACTGTTTTTTCAAAAATAAATATTATGATCTTACAGGAAGCACTTAAAATATTATGTATTTCTATGCAATTGTTATCCTATTACATTTAGGTAAGAATAAAAAATAAACACACCAAATGTTAATTTATAATACTGTGTTATAAGTGGATTTCAAGTGAAGACTGGAATAATGTATCAAGGGATTTTATTAGTTCATGAAATCTTCAGTTTAGTGAGGTTTAAATAAGGACATGAAAATATTTAGAATTGTAACTAAGTTATAAACAAATAAATGGTCTACTCCTAGAAATCAGGAGTCTAACTGGAATTATTGACTCTCCATGGAGAGTCAGGCTGCACACATTTTGTTCTGTAGTTACAGGGTTGTAAGCAGTTTCTGTATAGGTTTTTGTCTAGACGTATAAAAACTTTCAATAAAGCCATGGAGACATACATCAATTGCTTTCTGTCTCATGGAAAAAGTTGTAGAACTGAAGTCATGCTACTTGCTATAAAGTGGTTTCTGAGTTTGTAGCCTTTCTTTTGTGATTAATCTGAATCAAAGAAAGAAAACCAGGAGCTATGACCATTAATGACACAGTGAGAGAGTTGTCTAGAAAACTCGTGTTGAGCAAGGTTTTTGTCAACTTTGAAAATTAGTGAAATAATTGATTCATAATAAGAAACATCATTATGGAGCAGACAATCTAGCATTCATTCATTTTGTGGTACTCCTTTCATAACTAGGAAAAGTTAAATTTTAATTGCCATAAAATATTGAAAACATGATGAAGAGTTTATCAGTCAACTTAAGAGATCTATTCTCTATAATCTTATTATTGTAACTTTTTTCACGATGCATTTTTAACTGATATATTCTTGGATTTAAGATAAAACCTCTACGATTGAAACATTTAAAGTAAAAGTTACAGACACAAGAAAGTTATTTCCATATCTTAGAAGACCTTTCACTTTACCTGTTGTCCTTATGCCTTTATTTTGTTGGGATAGTTACAGTAGTTATAAAATCCTTGAGCCTTACTAGTTACCAGGATTGGTTAATTTGCCATTTTTTAAAAATGCTCAGATGAATGGAAATCAGAGTTTAGAAGAGTTGACTTTGCTTCCTCTTTGATCCCTAATCCCACAGTGTTGGCAGTGAAGACATAACAGTTTACAGAAGAACTTAAACAGGCCTTTGTATGAGGGATGAAAATGTAAGGATTTGTTTCAAAGAAGGGAAGATCTCAACCAGAAGGCTGTGAATGTTTATGAAGAATTTTCAGATTAAGAACATAGGCAGGTAAAGAATTAGAAAATACAAATTTAAAATTAGGAAAGTAAAAATAGCACAGCATGCAATATAAAGTTACTAAAATGGAATTTGCCTCCAAATTCTGGATCAGGGTAAGAATGTTTAGATAGATAGCAGTAGAGGTGAGAATTGAACACCTTAATCCAGATCAATTTCCTAAACAAGCTCTTAAGGACAAATAAGCAGGAGAAATTATTAAAATCACAACAATGTGTGGGCCAATTATAACTGCCTGGTAAGCTAGCCTCAGTCAAATCCTTTCTGTTTATCTGTTTGCAGGGCAATCCCTGACAACCAACTTTGCATCTTATATAAATGACTTATTTTCTCCTTTGCCGTCCTTTGCACAAGGTATGGAAAAAATATAAATGTAAATATATGTATATATTAAACATAGCTAAAATTCAATAAAATTAAAAAAATATTTCTTGAGTGCCTAACATGTGTAAGGCATTATGTTAGATATTAGATAAGATTCAAGGAAATCTACTATGTTGAACAATATAGACTCCAGAGGATGAACCAGACATTTAAACAAACACTATCACAGACCTGATAGTACAGAGAGCAAGAAAGCCATCAGTGAGAAAAATTCAAGAAACTCGTCTTAAGTTTCAAATAAGAAAATGGGAATTCCACAGATAAGACCTTTTTCTTAATGTCACTGTAATAGTGTGGTCATGACAGTTCTATTGACAAAGTTTCTGAGTTTGTCACCAGCTGTCAACCTCAGATTATATTTACAAAGTCAATTAAGTTGTCTTATTAGAAAATTCAATCTATCTTAACCATTTATTAAAATGCCTGAAGTATTAGGTAATCAATCATTTCCAATCAAATGGCTACTACCCTTGTGTTGTATAGACTTAACAAAGCTACTGCTGGCAGTAATTTTATAACAACTGATTACAAAATAAAAAAGGATTTTTTTCTCTTTATAAATTTTTGACATTTTTATTTCTGTGGCTCAGAAAATATTAATCAATAGAAACTTTTTACATGATGCAGACTATTGAAAACTTGATTCAAAATTATAATACTAAAATTATTATTAAGGTCAAAATTATTGACTTATTTAGCAGAGTTCATATGCTGTAAAGGAGTAATCAATTTTTTTTTTTTTTTTTTTGAGACGGAGTCTGACTCTGTCGCCCAGGCTGGAGTGCAGTGGCCGGATCTCGGCTCACTGCAAGCTCCACCTCCTGGGCTTATGCCATTCTCCTGCCTCAGCCTCCCGAGTAGCTGGGACTACAGGCGCCTGCCACCTCGCCCAGCCAGTTTTTTGTATTTTTAGTAGAGACGGGGTTTCACCATGTTAGCCAGGATGGTCTCGATCTCCTGACCTCGTGATCCGCCTGTCTCGGCCTCCCAAAGTGCTGGGATTACAGGCTTGAGCCACCACGCCCGGCCAGGAGTAATCAATTTTTATATCGTTATCCCCTATAGGAATCATACATTCTTATATCATTAAGTAACTAATTCAAATAATGGTTTTCCTGCTTTTTCTACACAATATTTTTCAAATATGAGAAACACAACAGAAAGATTGTTATAAAATACGAACATCACCTTATATAGATAAACATAAAGTTAAGTAAATTGTTATGCTTATAGCACTGACATAACTAAAAAATGAAAAAAACAATTATAAAAACAAAAGAGTAAGGTTGACAACATTAATTTGTTGACTGATGATGATGGTAGGCTTTGTATAAATTACAGTGTAGAGCTGACTATAATGCTGACTGTTCCTGTGTGGATATTTTGAATCTGACATACATAAACTAGCACGTAATTCATAATGAATAAATTCTCATACAGCTTTTCTCTCTTCAAATTTCTTTTGAATTTGTGAAACATACTATCGTATTATAATGCAATTCAGATATTACTTAGAAAAACATCTAAGTTATCTGGTAAGTCCTTATCTGTTCTTTTATTGTTAGTATAAATACTGACCAAAGCAAATGTATTTATTAAATTCCCATGAAAGTGAGGTTAAGGGGATAGAAAATGACAGAAAAGGAAGCTTTAAAGGAGAGACCAGTGAGACAGGTAGACCAGAATACCGAGAGAATGATGTTTCAGAGTCAAAGCTGTTTTAAGAAGGGAATGAATAATAACATCAAACGTGACTGAGGAATCACATAAGAGGAGGAATGAGAACTGACCACTGCATTTGTAATAGGGAGGTCATACGGCAAACTCACAGAAATTCTAATCAGGTGTTTTGACCTAAACAACAGCCACTGTGGTTGGTGTTTTGGGGTTTGCTCATCTACCTTTTTCAGTACATCTTCAGTTTCTCAAAAGTGTATGGTCTTCAATCTCTGTTCTCAACAACGTCCTTCCTGGCAACCCTTCTCCTCCTAGGAAGGGAGCTGAACCTCACTCCCTTTTGGACACATTGTCTCCTCTTATTAACTGTGATGCTTCATTCTTTTGGGTTACTCTGCTTCCGCTCCTCAGCCTCAGGTGTTAGTTATTCTGTCCATTTAGCTCCCATTATGGATGCTCTTACTTGCTTTTACTTTATTTGCTATAATAACAATGTCTTCACTTGACATTTTCCTCTTTTTTTTTTTTTTTTTTTTTTTGAGACAGAGTCTCACTTTGTCACCCAGACTGGAGTGCAATGGCGCAATCTCAGCTAACCATAGTCTCCACCTCCCAGGTTCAAGCAATTCTCCTGCCTCAGACTCCCGAGTAGCTGGGATTACAGGCATGCACTGCCATGCCTGGCTAATTTTTTTATTTTTAGTAGAGATGTGGTTTTACCATGTTGGCCAGGCTGGTCTCAAACTCCTGACCTCAGGTGATCCGCCTACCTCCGCCTCCCACAGTGCTGGGATTACAGGCGTGAACCACCATGCCTGTCTTATTTTCCTTATTTTTGAGTCACATCATGTGTCTCTTTTTATGTTGCTGCTTTAATTTGTCCATCCTTTGTACGTGTGGTTGTGGTAATGGTCATTTGATGGATTCCATCAAATGCTTAAGATGGTTTTGTGTTTTTAAGGTCTGACATGAATTGGAATACCTGCATGCAGAATCACCTTTCAACACTGACTTGGCAGTTCTTACACAGCTGGTTCTAAAAATTAATCAGCTTTTAAGGAATTAAAGTCTTCAACTGGGGGAGAACATCATTTTTGTTTTTCAGTAAGTCTTGCATTAAGCAAATGTGTCCATGATGAATCTTATCTGCTTTCTAAGGAGGAACTCAATCTGTCTAGCAGCTAGTTTCCTATTGAACAAGACTCTTTAAAAACCAAATATCAAAGAGTAAACTAAATTGGCTACATTTTAAAAGTCTAAGTTTGCTGAAACAATGCTTATCACCGCTGCTAACATGTTTATTGTGGGGGGTCTTGGGAATGATAGTTGGTTCAACAGTATTTTACTTCTAAAACTATATGTTGCTTCTTAGTCAGAGGTTTCCTATTAAAAAGAAAAACAGTAATGCTACTATTTTTAAAAAGTTTGGAGAAAGAAGGGAAGGGAAAAACTCTAGCCACACATGTGAAACTGTGTGTATGTAACACACAAGACACAGTGTAGAATTTTTAAAATTTTTACATATATTATCCCATTTTATCCTCATCGTAGTCCTTTACTGTAGATATCTGTATGGTTTTTTTTAATATGAAAAATGAGGCAAGCATTTATTAAGTTTGTAGTATCTTCCAGACCTTCAGTGGCAAGCACAGTTTAAAGCAGATGCAGATAAAAGGTCACACTCACACGTTAACCAAATTATGTGGAAGTTCAGCGACAGAGAGATGCAGATATTTACTACAGATGGATAGCTGTTGAAGACAAGGCAGAGCCTTCGCCCAAGTCCTTTACTGTTTTCATGTATGCAGCACATGATGACAAGCTGTATGGATAAAATGGCTCCAAGAAGAAGCTAATCAAATATGCAATTATGTAATTTTTAAATTAATTTGATAGTTAATAATTGAGGACCTCTTTTATGGTAGTAGGCACAGTGCTATGATCTTCACTACTCATTTAAAAGCATATACAGTGTTGTTTAACTAAGGGAATAAGTTCTGAGAAATGCACCATCAGGTGATTTTGTTGTTGTGTGAACATCACAGAATGTACTTACACTAACCTGGTTGGTATGGCCTACCACACATCTAGGCTATAAGGTATATATAGCCTGTTACTCCTAGACTGGAAACCTGTGGTGCCTGTTACTGTGCTGAATCCTGTAAGTGATTGTAACACAGTGGCAAGTATTTGGGTAATAAACATAGACAAGATACAGTAAAAATAGGTATAATAGATTAAAAACTGGTACATCTGTATATGTGCACTGAACTACAAATGGAGTTTGCAGGTCTGGCAGTTTATCTGGGTGAGTCCGTGAGTGACTGGTGAGTGGTGAAGACCTAGGACATTACTGTGCACTACCGTAGACTTTCAAAACACTGTACACTTAGGCTACACTAAATTTATACAAAAACATTTTTCTTTCTTCAATAATAAATTGTCTTTAGCTTACAGTAACTTTTTAATTTAGTAAAGTTTTTAATTTTTGAAATCTGTGTGAATCTTGTAATTTAAGCTTAAAACACAAGCACATTGTATAGCTGTATTTTATAAAAAATAAATTCCAATGTGTAGTTTACTTCATAAAATGAAATTATGTTGAGTGACTGAACTGTGCAGAGTGAGGGATGCTGAAAGAATAACTCAAATATATTAACTAATACAGATTGTTTTATCGATATATAATATAAATGTATCTAAGAATGTGACTCAAAAGAGAACTTCCATCCTTCAAAGATTGGTTTAAACATCATCTCCACCCAGAAGCCTTTCCTGAGCCCACCTGGATTTAATTTCTTTCTTCCTAGTGATTTATCCTACCTCTGGTGTGACAATGACTACTTTTTATCATGCCCCATCTCCCACACCAGACTGTGTCATTTTCTAAAGTACTCTCTACCTTATCTAGAACTGTGCTTTATGCAACAGAAGCATTAAGTACTTCTTTATAATTGAAAACAGTGCATAGAAATTTATTTGGTATGTACTATTATTGCAAATAAGATGGTAAAAAATTATTGCTAAAATGTTTCTCTTAATGCAGAAATACATATTTTTAAGGTATTTTGCAAAAATGTTTGGTTTTTGCTTCAACGAGCAAAAAATGTGCAATTAAAAAATTCTATTTTGTAATTATGGCAGTAATATTTTAGCCAAATATATAATAAATGGTATCAATATAAAATATGGACATACACTGACCAATTATAAAATATGTCAAAATAAGGCTGGATATAATTAATTATTGGAAGCACAGCACTTATTGATGACAGGGTATCCTCTGTGGAAAATATATATTAGAATTATTCCCCAGAAGACCTCATAAGTTGACACTTATCAGCTTAATGAAATTATAATAGTGCAGGGTATGACTGTCAGCTCTAAAGGTTCTGACACAGGTAAAATATGTTTTTTTTTCTTTTTTTTTTTTTAAAGTACCATACTATACCATAAACTAAGACCCCAAGAGTGATGTATTATATCAGAATCCAAGGAAATTAATTTGTAATGCTAAATTGCAGTTATCTCTATTTTCTTGCATGGGCCCTTCCAATCTCAATTTCTCTGACTTTTCCCTTAAATAGAAAACATTGTTGTTAGTTTTCTAGGATTGGGGTATTTCACTGGCTAATATTAAAATAAAAATTTAGAATCAATCAGAAAGGTAAATCAAATTCATCTTTCCTTCCTATTATGTAGAATTCCTGGCTTCTCATAAAATCTTCAAGGACAATAACAATTTTGAGATGAGCTTAGTGTAGGTTGAAAAATATATAAAAGAAAACATAATTTAAAGTGTGAATGAAAATTACTTTTTATTGTACAAACAATTATCTTTTTTCTCTATTAAGAAATGGAATTATTTCTGATATTTAGTAATGAGTTACACTACTTGCCTTTATGTGGACTAAATATTGTTATTTTTATGCATATTTAAAAGTGGGACTAGGAAAGATTTGCATTGTAAGTTAGGGTTGATGCTCCTAACAATTTTGTACTAATGTTTTCATGATATATATTTTTTTTACCTTTAACAACTGTGGTGTCAATTTAATCATGTCAATATTCATTTTAAATAATAAAATTTCATTTTTGTTTGTAAGTTAAATAAATGAGATAATAAAAATACAAGATTATCACACCAAATTTGCCATATCCTTTCTGTTTTTAAATGGTATTTAGTAGTTGCTTCATTTTTTTTCTCCCTTTCTATATTTGAAGAATATAGTTTGGGCTCTGGAGCCTGATGATCCAGGTTCATATTCAGATGGCTCTACTAAATGAACTAGTGATTTCGATTAAGATACTTAAGTTATTAAGATACTTCATCCTATTTTCCTACATGTAGAATAGGGAAATAATAGCTCTCAACTCACTGGGTTATCATGTCGTGAAAAAGGGTCATGATGGGATGAGGTAAAACTTATAAGCCATTAGTACAATACCTACCATAATCAATAATAAATATTAAAAATTCTCTATTTCTTATTTGTAAGCTAAAAATAGTAGAAGCAGAAAAAACTGTCCTATTAAATTATTCTTTATATACAGGATAATTTAAGAGAGTTTACTTATTTTTCTCTCTTAATATAGTAAAAATTTGTGTATATTCTAAGTAAAGCATTTTTATAATTATTGCATTCTTCATTCATTATTTAAATCACATAGAAGCAACTCATAGCAACCTCATACTGTCCAATCTAATATTTGAGAATTTAAAGATTTCAGTAATCTGTTTTAATTTTTAATCTTTCTTTTCTTATTTTAGTTGATTCTCAGTCTATCCTTTATTAGGACATAGCAAGCAGAAATTCTCAGATAGTCACACACTTTCCTATTGTGGTTCCTTAATTTTTTTTTTTTCTTTCTTTCTTTCTTTCTTTCTTTTTTTTTTTTTTTTTTTTTTTTTTTTTTTTTTGAGGTGGAGTCTTGCTTTGTTACCCAGGCTGTAGTGCAGTGGGTGATCTTGGTTCACTGCAACCTTTGCCTCCTGGGCTCAAGCAATTCTCCTGCCTCAGCTTCCTGAGTAGCTGGGACTACAGGTGTGCATCACTACATCCGGCTAATTTTTGTATTTTCAGTGTAGATGGGGTTTCACCATGTGGGTCAGGCTGGTCTCAAACTCCTGACTTCCAGCAATCCACCCACCTCAGCCTCCCAAAATTCTGGGATTACAGGTGTGAGCCACCGCCTCCAGCCCCCTTATTTTTCTTATACACTTTGGTTACTTTCCCTGCTGTTGTTGGTCCTCTCTATTGTTTTCTGCCCTTTTGATAAATGTTATTAGATACAACTATTGACAATGTCGATGAAATTTAATAAAAATGTTTATTTTGGCAAGTTAAAAATCTTTATGAGTACATTGGAGGTCACCGTCATTTGCTTCTATCATTTTTAAAGCTAATCCTTAGAGTCTATAAAAAAACTCATTTTTTTCCAGCTTTTATTTGTGTCATAACAATATTCTTACCAAAGGCAGTGAGTGGTTGCAGTTAAATGGTATGGAGGTGTTAATAAGAATAGGTACCATTTATTAAGAATCACATGGTAAGCACTTTGCATTGATTCATGAAATTTTCACTACAACCCTAGCTACTTTACAGTTGAAGGAACTGAGATTCAAAGAGTTTAACCTGTAATCACACAGCTGGGAAGTGACTGAGCAGGGGACTGGACACAGCTTTAACTTAAGATTTCTTTATTAATTAACTAAGCCAGTGATTCTCAAATTTGGAAATTTTCATTCCTTAAACAAGGAGTAAAATTGTTTCTGTGAAACCGAAACAAACCTTCCCATTTTTGCAGTGTTATTTAGGACACTGGTGTGTGTGTGTGTGTGTGTGTGTGTGTGTGTGTGTATTTGTGTGTGTGTGTGTTTATATATATATTTATATATGCATATATACCTTTGTGTATTTATATATACATATATATGTATGTGTGTGTATATATGTGTGTGTGTTTATATACATATATTTATATATACATATATACCTGTGTGTATTTATATATACATATATATATGTGTGTGTGTGTGTGTGTGTCACTAGAAATCATTGCCAGTGCCAAGTTATGAGGACTGTATCATGATGTTAAGAAAATTTTGTTGCAACTTGGTCTAGTTTCCTCCAATTTAAGTAGTGACATTTGCAGCAATCTGCCCTTCCTCAGTCATTAGAAAAGGGGAAGAAGGAAAGAAAAGGTAGGAAAGGTAAGGAGGTGAAAATGTAAAATGAAATAAATTAAAGACTGAATATGCCACCCACCCCACCCATTCACCGTCTTCCTTTTTCCATCTATTTTCAGTAAGATAGGGTGGTATATTTACATAATTATTTAGATTGCCATATTTCTAGAACATATTTAGATATAGAATTTCTTCTGTATAAATTTTCCCTGGTGAAGGTTAATGCATGATTTGTTTTCTTAAAGTAAAAGAACTGTGGTTGCAAATTTGTAAGGGTAGGTTGATAGTTAAAAACATAAGCACAATGTACTATTTTCTTAAGCAACAAATTCTTTCCATCTTCACTGAATGTGAGCACAAGAATTGCCACATTTATAGGAATAATCCCCAAAATAAAAACTCTATGTCTATAAATAAATAAGTCTTTTTTTAAGGTAGGCAGAGACTCAGCAAGTATTCTTGAGGATCTGCAGCATAAGGACATGCATGGACACTGATCTGTGTATCTGTGACATTGAAAATCATTACCAGTGTGTAAGTTAAGAGATCAGGACTATATCATGATTGTAAATAAAATTTTGTTCCAACTTAGCCTAGGTTCTGCTGAGTCAAGTTTAGTGGCACTTGTAGCAATTTCCATCCATCAACCATTACAAAAGGAGAAGCAAAAAAATGTATGAAGGATAGAGAGGGAGGTGGAGATGTATTATAATATTCTGTTAACAATTGATTTGACTGGTTATGCTATTTCATAGGCACATGTAAGGAATCTGTTTATAGAATGTGAGAGCCATTACTTTGAGGTTCCAGGCAAGGTCATCTTTCTCCAGACTGGAAGGGCATCAACTGTTTGCAGAGTTCCTCAGCTCTTTGGTGCCCTCATCACCCCTTGTTCCGTTGTCTTTTGTCAGTCAGTCTGCTAGTCTCTGGTCCTCATCAGCTTCATTTTACAATCTGGGACATTCACAAGAGAAGATACAGGCATTGTGGAGAGGGTTAGGGGTTGGAGAACGTTTGAGAAGACAAAATTCGGGAGTCAGATTTGGCAATGTCCAGAACATAGCTAAATATTCATGAGTGTTTTGGATTTCATTATTGTATTTATTTACATTTGTTTTTTTCCCAACACCTCTAGTCTCTACCATAACAACTTCCAGATGATATCTTCTGAGAGTTTGTAGCCTCTTCACGCACAGGCAAATAGGTAGAATCTAAAGTCACATTGCTTATTAATGACTTAATGGTCGAAAAACAAGTGCTATTAACTAAAGAGGATTTTTTTTGGGGGGGCGGGGGGAGATGCCACAAGTGGAATGCTGAATCCAATACTCTGACAGAAGACACTTAGTCTTCCACAGTGACCCATTTTGAGTTTTATATGCATTTCTTGAATTGTAAAGTCAAAAAAAAGTTATGTCCATGTTTCAAACTATTCATATTTTAATTGAGAATTGTGTTGTAATATTCTGTTAACAATTTAACTGGTTATACTATTTCATATATACAAGTAAAAATTATATAAACTACTGTTTTACATATTTTTATGTATATATGAGGAGGAATAGGTTTTTAGAAGATGAAAATACTGTTTAGAATTCTGCTAAAGTACAAGCGGCTTCTGTCTTATGTAAATTAAGAGACTTAAAGCTGAGTTCATACTGAAATGACTCATTTGACTTGTGCAACCAAATATTGGAGCATGTTATCTATATGGTTAAGGTGTGAACTGAAATATGAAGTTTGGCCTATAACTTGAAATATTTTCATCCATGATACTGAAATTAAGTAGTGTAAATTAGATCAGCTAAGTATTACTCTATTGTATCTATATGCCATAAACATGTGCACACATCTATGTTGAAGACCTATTGTATTTTATAGAAACTGCTATTAAAATAAAATCTTAATAATCTGTAATGTAAGCCACCCTGGTTTACATTTACATTTTTATTTTCCTACTTCCAGTCTCCAATTCTCCATTCATTTGAACACTTGGAGAAAAATAGAGAAATGCAAGATTTTTATTCAGCCATTATAGCCCAGATGCTTTACGTGTATTAATATTACCTAAATAAATTCTCAAAGCAACTCTGATACAAAAGCAACCTAACTTTTTCAGATGAGGAAATTTAGACATAAGAAGAATGATAAACATGCTTCTTCATGTCACTAATATGTTTACGACTTGGAAATAGGAATCAGCCTCACGTGACTCCAATAATGGTGATATTGTCTACTGATACAATCTTATTTTAAAATCTCTGATCAAAATTTATTTCCTTGATTTAAAAATCTGATGACTCTTAACTCTTTATTGTTATAAAGTTAAAAATCCTTAGCATGACATTTAATATCCTCCTTAATCCAGCTCCCTCTATATTTTTCTAGTTGTCTCACTACTTTTCTTCTCTTGTCTTTTATGTATTCAGTATGGACTATTTTCCTAAACAAGACTAGTTCCCCCTGCTCCTTTAACAATCTGTGCTGTTCATTCCCACTGAAATTATTTTCTCTTCCTTTATACATATTTCTTGATATTTTATATCATTCAAGTCCTAGGATCAATGCCACCTCTTCCATGAAGCCTTTCCTCCTCTCTCTTAGTCAAGCCAACTATCGCTTGCATCTCTTGTTTGAAACTTACGCAATCTGATCCTATGCTATAGTTATTTGTGCATCTGTCTTAACTCCTTTATCAGGTTCTTGGAAAAAAGAAACTCCTCTTTATATTTTCCACAGTGCTTGGTGTAACTCTTGATACATAGTAGATGTTCAATAATTATCACTTGAATGAATGAATTAAAGTGATTGACAAATGAAGAGAAAATTTAGATTTTGTGCCTTGTTAGCGAGGTTCTTTTTTTGTTGGTTCTCACAGAAATTTTCAGAACTGCTAAAATGAGAGTTGCTCACAATAGAATCTCCAAATGTGATTCTCAGGATAGGTCTGGAATAGTAATAGGTAAAACAACCCACTTGTACACGCATGGAAAGCATTCCAAAATGTCACAGATCCTGGATTTAAAAACAATGACGTTGACATTAATATGGAAAACACATGCCATAATTAAGGATGTATATGCATGTGTGCATGCACTATGTTATACTTTTTTATTGGATTGATATAGCTACTTACCAAAGAATAGAACCATTTGTGACACAGAATGTTAAGATAATTTGTCAGTAACACATGCATTGCTACAAGTTATAACAGTAAAAAAATTATTATAAATTAAGACACCCATGGGTCATTCAACTCAGCTGGCAATACACCTGAACAAAAAAGGAGTGCTGGACTTAATCTCCAAGCCTGTCATTTATTTCTTTCGCACAAAAAGTATGGGACACAGGTGGTCAGAAGTCAAAGATCATACTCTGCTTGAACGCTCCATAAGGCACAGTACAAATGTATGAGACCTGCTTGGTGAAATCAAAAAGTCACTGGAATGGGGTGTAGTTTTAGTGACCCAGGTCAAAGGTCATACTGCTTTTGGTGTTATACAAATGTTTGACAGATTAAATACCCACCTCCTAGGGATAACAAATAGGCCATGGAGCTAAAAGTATTCATAAGCATTAAAGTTTCATGCAGATTTCTCTTTATGAAGGATGTAGGTCATGTAAGATTAGTAATACGGTTATAATAATTTTTGCCATTGTTGAAAAATTACACCCTGGCCGACGTCTCTGAGTGTAATTGCAGACCTAGAAAAAATTAAAAAAAAAAAAAGTGAAGAAGAAAAGCAACAGTGACTAGAAATATTGAAGATTAGAAAAAGAAAAAAGAGAGAAAAAAAGCAAGTTATGTCCAGACCCTTCTTTTCTTTAAATATAGCAATACCTGTTAAAACATTTTTTCATGTTTTGTCACTTTTTTCTTTCATGTAGGGTCATTTTATCGCTAATCCATGTAAATTCTTTTGCTGATATTCAGCATTTTGTATAGTTCAATACTTCTAGGAAATGAATATGTTTATAAAGATATGTTTGGCAAGTAATCTGAGGGTGTTACCAGGACAATGAAATAAGTAATGTATGGAAAAGTGCTTTATGCATATTGTAAAATGCTCTGAAATTAAGCCAGTTTATTATTTAACACAGTTATTCTTTATCCTTATTTTAACTCTTGGAAAAATATGTACACAAAATTAGTTTCTTCTGTAATGTGCTTCTACGTTTTGTAGTACTCTTTTACAATTTGAAAATAATAATTTACTTTCCTTTGTAGTTTTATCTAAATAAATGGTGCAAATTATGGTGACTCAGAATCACCTGGAGGGCTTGTTAAAACACAGATTGCTGGGCCCCACCCTACCGTTTCTGATTCATTAGGTCTGGGTGGGTCTAAGAACCAGTATTTGTAACAAGTGCCTGCAAGATACTGATGATTCTAGGCTAGAGACTGTACTTTGGAAACCACTGATTTAAGTATTGTGCCATCATAGTAGATTAAAAAGTGAAGTAATTCATTTAATCTAGATCTGTTCAAATATGATAATATTTTATGTATTTTATGACTTGTTGATGTAATGGTAATACTTTATTTAGTTTTCACTTTCATCTGGATACTTTATAAAAATGTAGATTCAGAATTTGTCTTTCTTCCCAAGCTACGTATCAATGTCAACATTGTTTTCTTTAATAGTCACTCTTACAAGATCCCAAAACCATTTTTTAAAGAATATTAATTAATTTACTTGAAACCTGCTAAATTCACTATCAGTATCATTGTCATTTTTCTTTAATGTAGAGATAATGATGATCACATTTCTACCAGAAAGAATGTGACTAGAAATTCCAGGCATTTATTTTATGAATTGAATCATGTTTGTCTGCCTATACACTTACATATTAACTGCTGTTTCAGGATTTTACTATGTGTAACTTCTTTTTATTATCGTAAGTGGTAAAAGCTACCTCTGTCTCCAATGTTTTCATTTTATGTTTGTTATTATCTGCTTTTATTCTCAGAGGGCAATGCCTTTGTCACATAGATTTTATATCTTTTAACAGTAATCCCAAGTTACTCTGGTTTTAACACATAACACGGAAAGGGCTTAGAGAAATTATGCCAAAATAATTTACCTGTTATATTCACCTGTAGAGGTGAGATGCATTGAATCTGTTGTCAATAGTAGACTTTGTATACCAAAATAACTTATTTATGTTGTTTTATACCAAGAGGTAGAAAGAAAGATGGTAGACATGTAGGGATATAGGATGTGAATGAGACACAAAACCCTTAGCAACATATCAAAATGCTATAGGGAGTGTTAATATTGGTTTAGTTTGCTATATTGATTTTTCCCTAATTTTCTCCTCTGATAATGTAGTTTACTTTGAGGCCATTTCTCTGTTGATTTTTTTTTTTTTCTAGGTCAGGAGATGGAGGAAAGCACATAATAAGTCTTGGTGCCCATATTTTTCCGATTTATAGTAATTCTCACCACACCTCATTGTAGATGAAAACTTCAAGTTATTTTAATAATCATTTCAATAATTATTCATATTTAAGATATTGATTTGTTAAATTCTTCTAGGCTTTTTACTTACACACACACACACACACACACACACACACATGCACGCACAGTGCTTTCAGTCTTAAAAAAAGAAGCAGGAAAGGATGACTAACAGACAAGTCAAGAAATATGGTAAATATAAAAATATATGCTAAAAGCACATTGTGCTTAGCTTTGCTTTTTAATAATCCCTTGGAAACCTAGGCATGACATCCATTATTAGATTTTCAAATTTATTTTTATTTTTAGCATAACATATATTTATGTAAAATATAGAGATAATACAAGTGAATATTCATATTGAGAATTAAATAAAAATATTGAGAATAGAGGCAATATAGAGAAAGCATTATGTAGGACATTGGTGTGAGTATGAGAAGTGGTAAAAACAAAGCAAAACACAAAAAGTGCAGATGCACTGTACATTTTTTCTCTTCTGAAATGTTATCGAATATGATACTTATGACCACAAATATGATAACAATGTTACTCTCTGAAAATGCTATCAAATAAGACTCTGTATGCCTCAGTTCCCTCAGGCTCACTTTCTTCTGTAAAATTCACATTCAGACCCTAATCCGTCCTGTTGAAACTGTGGGTGCAATCCTATTCTACAACCGTGTGTTAACAAATCGACTGACTTTATTTGAAGATTGAATTTTTAAATAAATCGTTTTATTTCATCTTTGCTACTGCCATGACCATGAATTTATTAAAATCCTCTCCCAAATGATTTAAATTTCAGACTTATCTAGTATATTGAAAAAAGGTTTTTCCCATTAAAAATTATGAGAGAGGAGGAGGAAAGTGATAATTATGTGCAGAGGTCTATGTCTGTGTTTGTGTGTTTCTCTGCATGTGTATGTTTGAATGTATGTAATCACACATTCAATACTATTGGGAAAAAGTCAGGGGAAAATTGCTTGTGAGGAAATTCCCATCGTCTCATGGGAAAGTCTATCCTGAAAACCAATGATCCTTCTTTACCAGTACTATTTATTGATACTGTGTATTTATATTTAACTCTAATATACATCCATTGTTTACATTATAGTTTATTTCTTATTCAGTCTTTTTATTCATTAGTCTACAAGCCCTGATTCATTTTCTTCAGCAAAATAATCAAATTCCATATTATACATATAGGACATATAGGGTCTAGACAATAAATTTTGACTAACTAAATTGTTATTCCATTTCAGTATTGCAGTTGTATTCTCTAAAGGGGAAGAGAGTTTGGTATTATATAACGAGATCTCTTTTCCAGGCCAAAGAAATATGTAGATGGGATAAAGTACATGATAGTAATAAATAACATATAAAAATAAATGCAATATTTGGTAATATTCACACCAAGAAATTTCTCTGGATTCACTCATTTTCCTGCTTCCAGTCATTTAAGCAAATGGAGATTTTTTTTAAAAAACTGAAAGTTGATGTTAAAACTGACTCAAAAATAGTGGAATGGTATCCAGGTTAAATATTCCTAAGACAAAATAGGGCATTGTTTTATTTAGCACATTACTTAAGATATATCAACTTCTAATAAGGAAGTTCCCTGTGAATGGGTAAAAGAGATTTTTCAGTTGATGTGCTTTCATAAATCAGCTCTGCAGACATTGAGTTATACTTTTCAAAATTAGGCTAAGAAAATGAAATCTTCCTAAGTAGTACATATATTGATTATTGTTTATCTTATGTAATTTTCTAAAACTGCCAAATAGGGTTTAAATATCTGAATCTTTAATTATCTTTTCCTATTTTTCTGCTTTTATGGGTTGTTGCAAAAGAATGCATGCTTTGCAGAGCTGAGGAAAACAGAATTACAGTCACACCAAGCAAGGGCCAAGATGTGGTCAAAACTTTGAGTCAGCACAGCCTGGAGTTGTCTATCTCCAGTTGAATTGTTATGTATGGGATGCATTTTCAAAAGGTAATTCTCTCCTGTTGGTGGTCAGCAAAGCATGGTTCATTTTTTTTTCAGAAAGATAAAGTTTATAATACTTATATTTCTTTAATCTATAGGATAAAGTTGAAGACACGGTCTATTTACAAAATATGAAATTAACCTGGAGTTATATAAACATGCCAAAAGAGGAAAGAAATTTACATTGGAGCTGTAGTGAGACATTCAGGTTTGGAAGCAGAAACAGAATTAATGCAGAGAGAAGATGCCATTGATAGAGCAGTCCACATCAGAAAATCTCTGCTCTTGACAGCAGGAAAAGTTCTCTAAGTAGGTAAAGACACTTATCCTATGTGATCCATTTTCTTTGTGTTTTCCATGTGTCCTGGTTCTGTAGTTTTGGGTTCCTATGAGACCCGGTCCCATTTAGGCACTTACTGTTTTCCTCCTGTTCACACAGATTCTGATGTGAAATTGTACATTACTTGGAGTAATTTAATGAAGATTCTTCCTTGCCACTAAAAGACCATAACTACAGCAAAGTTCATTTACTTTATTATCAGTGGTTGCTTTTTTAAAAAAGGTGTCAATATTCTGCCTAAGTGCACTTTATTTTAACTTCAATTGGTGGGATATACTAATAGATTAGTGAACAAAAACAAATCCAAATCCCCTTTTAGAATTATAGTTTATGAATTTATTTTAAATTGTCTTCAAATTTAAAACATAATAATTACTGATTACAACATTGGATCAGTCGTGCGAATATTCTGTGTCTCTACATTAACTTTGCAAAGGTTGATTGAAATATCATTATAAACGGCTGAATCATTTACACTAACATGATGAGGCAAATTGTTACAAATGAGCAAATAACAGACCACAAATAAAGGAACATTAATGTTGATAAAGGAAGGGTTAAACTAGGTAGTCATTGCATAAGGTATGTAAACCCAGAGTTAAGTGAATTGCCCAAGGAGCTTGGCTGAACATCTCTAACTAAAAGGTACCATTGTCTTCTATTTCAGTCCCAGCACCAGAGCTTGTTAATAAGGCCATCAGGGCCCTGAACACTGAGGGGTACAATAACATGCAATCTATGGATCAGAAATAGGTCCTTTCTATCTCCTTTCAGGAGCTTTTAATGTAATTGGATTTAGATTCATACTTACAATCCCTTCACCATATGAAAGCTGCCTGGAAGAGCAATTAAGTGTATGGGCTTTCCTATCTGCTTTAGTGGGGAGCAAGTTCTGCCATATAGTGATTTTGTAACTTTAAAACTGACTTCCTTTTCCATGTCTAAAAATCATGCAGTCAAGAAATAAGCCAATTTGAAGAGTTAAATAAGAATCAAGAGAGGAAAACGTAAATGTAAATTATCTGATTCATGATAAGCACTTACTAAGTAACTAATATGAGAAAAATATGCAATATATATATTCATATTATATATATATATATAATCTAGTTATTCACCCTCCTTCTATTTATCCATCTACCTTCTACCTCATTACAAAAGACATTCAATGTGGACAAAACCATTCCACCAAAAGAAAGCATGTAAGTCTTTTTGGAAGTTATTAGGGTGCTCAGGAATTTCTAGCAACTACCTGAATTTGATGCTATATGTCCTGGACTTTGCTCTAAAAATGACATATACATGACTTCATGTGAAAGCCATGCAGAAATAAAAACACATACTCTCCCTGCGTAATGTCTTCTTAGTGGAGCGGAGCACATTTTTTTGAGCAACAGCACCTAGGTTTGTAAGACATCAAACTAACTGCTTCATTGGGCCTGTTCTTCTCATGGTAATTTTGGCAGGATTAGTATGCCATGAGCTACTCAGGAAGAAAAGTAAAATGAGAAAATACAAAAATAGCGAATAGGAACAGCTCCAGTCTCCAACTCCCAGCGCGAGCGACACAGACCGGTGATTTCTGCATTTTCAACTGAGGTACTGGGGTCATCTCACTAGGGAGTGCCGGACAATCGGTGCTGGTCAGTTGCTGCAGCCTGACCAGCGAGAGCTGAAGCAGGGCGAGGCATCGCCTCACCTGGGAAGCGCAAGGGGGAAGGGTATCCCTTTTCCTAGCCAGGGGAACTGAGACACACAACACCTGGAAAATCGGGTAACTCCCACCCCAATACCGCGCTCTAAGCAAACGGGCACACCAGTAGATTATACCCACACCTGGCCGGGAGGGTCCCACGGCCACGGAGCCTCCCTCATTGCTAGCACGGCAGTCTGCGATCTAACCGAAATGGCAGCAGAGAGGCTGGGGGAGGGGAGCCCGCTATTGCTGAGGCTTAAGTGGGTAAAAAAAAGCCGCTGGGAAGCTTGAACTGGGTGGAGTTCAAGGAAACCTGCCTGTCTCTGTAGACTACACCTCTGGGGACAGGGCACAGCTAAACAACAAAAGGGGAAGCAGCAGAGGCCTATGCAGACGCGAACGACTCTGTTTGACAGCTTTGAAGAGAGCAGTGGATCTTCCAACACGGAGGTTGAGATCTGAGAAAGGACAGACTGCCTGCTCAAGTGGGTCTCTGACCCCTGAGTAGCCTAACTGGGAAACATCCCCCACTAGGGGTAGTCTGACACCCCACACCTCACGGGGTGGAGTACACCCCTGACAGGAAGCTTCCAAAGTAAGAATCAGACAGGTACACTCGCTGTTCAGCAATATTCTATCTTCCGCAACCTCCGCTGCTGATACCCAGGCAAACAGGGTCTGGAGTGGACCTCAAGCAATCTCCAACAGACCTACAGCTGAGGGTCCTGACTATTAGAAGGAAAACTATCAAACAGGAAGAACACCTATACCAAAACCCCATCAGTACTTCACCATCATCAAAACCAGAGACAGATAAAACCACGAAGATGGGGAAGAAGCAGGGCAGAAAAGCTGGAAATTCAAGAAATAAGAGCGCATCTCCCCCTGTAAAGGAGCGCAGCTCATCGCCAGCAACGGATCGAAGCTGGTCAGAGAATGACTTTAACGAGATGAGAGAAGAAGGCTTCGGTCCATCAAACTTCTCAGAGCTAAAGGAGGAATTACGTACCCAGCGCAAAGAAACTAAAAATCTTGAAAAAAGAGTGGAAGAATTGACAGCTAGACTAATTAATGCAGAGAAGGTCATAAACGAAATGACAGAGATGAAAACCATGACACGAGAAATACGTGACAAATCCAGAAGCTTCAGTAACCGACTCGATCAACTGGAAGAAAGAGTATCAGTGATTGAGGATCAAATGAATGAAATGAAGCGAGAAGAGAAACCAAAAGAAAAAAGAAGAAAAAGAAATGAACAAAGCCTGCAAGAAGTATGGGATTATGTAAAAAGACCAAATCTATGTCCGATTGGGGTGCCTGAGTGAGGGGGATAATGGAACCAAGTTGGAAAACACTCTTCAGGATATCATCCAGGAGAACTTCCCCAACCTAGTAGGGCAGGCCAACATTCAAATTCAGGAAATACAGAGAACGCCACAAAGATACTCCTTGAGAAGAGCAACTCCAAGACACATAATTGCCAGATTCACCAAAGTTGAAATGAAGGAAAAAATCTTAAGGGCAGCCAGAGAGAAAGGTCGGGTTACCCACAAAGGGAAGCCCATCAGACTAACAGCAGATCTCTCGGCAGAAACTCTACAAGCCAGAAGAGAGTGGGGGCCAATATTCAACGTTCTTAAAGAAAAGAATTTTCAACCCAGAATTTCATATCCAGCCAAACTAAGTTTCATAAGTGAAGGAGAAATAAAATCCTTTACAGATAAGCAAATGCTTAGAGATTTTGTCACCACCAGGCCTGCCTTACAAGAGACCCTGAAGGAAGCCCTAAACATGGAAAGGAACAACCGGTACCAGGCATTGCAAAAACATGCCAAAATGTAAAGACCATCGAGGCTAGGAAGAAACTGCATCAACTAACGAGCAAAATAACCAGTTAATATCATAATGGCAGGATCAAGTTCACACATAACAATATTAACCTTAAATGTAAATGGACTAAATGGTCCAATTAAAAGACACAGACTGGCAAACTGGATAAAGAGTCAAGACCCATCAGGCTGCTGTATTCAGGAGACCCATCTCACATGCAGAGACATACATAGGCTCAAAAAAAAGGGATGGAGGAAGATCTACCAAGCAAATGGAGAACAAAAAAAAGCAGGGGTTGCAATCCTAGTCTCTGATAAAACAGACTTTAAACCATCAAAGATCAAAAGAGACAAAGAAGGCCATTACATAATGGTAAAGGGATCAATTCAACAGGAAGAGCTAACTCTCCTAAATATATATGCACCCAATACAGGAGCACCCAGATTCATAAAGCAAGTCCTTAGAGACTTACAAAGAGACTTAGACTCCCATACAATAAAAATGGGAGACTTCAACACTCCACTGTCAACATTAGACAGATCAACGAGACAGAAAGTTAACAAGGATATCCAGGAATTGAACTCATCTCTGCACCAAGTGGACCTAATAGACATCTATAGAACTCTCCACCCCAAATCAACAGAATATACATTCCTCTCAGCACCACATCGCACTTACTCCAAAATTGACCACATAATTGGAAGTAAAGCACTCCTCAGCAAATGTAAAAGAACAGAAATTATAATAAACTGTCTCTCAGACCACAGTGTAATCAAACTAGAACTCAGGACTAAGAAACTCAATCAAAACCGCTCAACTACATGGAAACTGAACAACCTGCTCCTGAATGACTACTGGGTACATAATGAAATGAAGGCAGAAATAAAGATGTTCTTTGAAACCAATGAGAACAAAGATACAACATACCAGAATCTCTGGGACACATTTAAAGCAGTGTGTAGAGGGAAATTTATAGCACTAAATGCCCACAAGAGAAAGCAGGAAAGATCTAAAATTGACACTCTAACATCCCAATTAAAAGAACTAGAGAGGCAAGAGCAAACACATTCAAAAGCTAGCAGAAGGCAAGAAATGACTAAGATCAGAGCAGAACTGAAGGAGATAGAGACACAAAAAACCCTCCAAAAAATCAATGAATCCAGGAGTTGGTTTTTTGAAAAGATCAAAAAAATTGACAGACCGCTAGCAAGACTAATAAAGAAGAAAAGAGAGAGGAATCAAATAGATGCAATAAAAATTGATAAAGGGGATATCACCACCGACCCCACAGAAATACAAACTACCATCAGAGAATACTATAAACACCTCTACGCAAATCAACTAGAAAATCTAGAAGAAATGGATAATTTCCTGGACACTTACACTCTTCCAAGACTAAACCAGGAAGAAGTTGAATCCCTGAATAGGCCAATAGCAGGCTCTGAAATTGAGGCAACAATTAATAGCCTACCCACCAAAAAAAGTCCAGGACCAGATGGATTCACAGCTAAATTCTACCAGAGGTACAAGGAGGAGCTGGTACCATTCCTTCTGAAACTATTCCAATCAATAGAAAAAGAGGGAATCCTCCCTAACTCATTTTCTGAGGCCAACATCATCCTGATACCAAAGCCTGGCAGAGACACAACAAAAAAAGAGAATTTTAGACCAATATCCCTGATGAACATCGATGCAAAAATCCTCAATAAAATACTGGCAAACCGGATTCAGAAGCACATCAAAAAGCTTATCCACCATGATCAAGTGGGCTTCATCCCTGGGATGCAAGGCTGGTTCAACATTTGCAAATCAATAAACATAATCCAGCATATAAACAGAACCAAAGTCAAGAACCACATGATTATCTCAAAAGATGCAGAAAAGGCTTTTGACAAAATTCAACATCCCTTCATGCTAAAAATGCTCAATAAATTTGGTATTGATGGAACGTACCTCAAAATAATAAGAGCTATTTATGACAAACCCACAGCTAATATCATACTGAATGGGCAAAAACTGGAAAAAATCCCTTTGAAAACTGTTACACGACAGGGATGCCCTCTCTCACCACTCCTATTCAACATAGTGTTGGAAGTTCTGGCTAGGGCAATCAGGCAAGAGAAAGAAATCAAGGGTATTCAGTTAGGAAAAGAAGAAGTCAAATTGTCCCTGTTTGCAGATGACATGATTGTATATTTAGAAAACCCCATCGTCTCAGCCCAAAAGCTCCTTAAGCTGATAAGCAACTTCAGCAAAGTCTCAGGATACAAAATTAATGTGCAAAAATCACAAGCATTCTTATACACCAGTAACAGACAAGCAGAGAGCCAAATCAGGAATGAACTTCCATTCACAATTGCTTCAAAGAGAATCAAATACCTAGGAATCCAACTTACAAGGGATGTAAGGACCTCTTCAGGGAGAACTACAAAGCACTGCTCAGTGAAATAAAAGAGGACACAAACAAATGGAAGAACATACCATGCTCATGGATAGGAAGAATCAATATCGTGAAAATGGCCATACTGCCCAAGGTCATTTATAGATTCAATGCCATCCCCATCAAGCTACCAATGAGTTTCTTCACAGAATTGGAAAAAACTGCTTTAAAGTTCATATGGAAGCAAAAAAGAGCCCGCATTGCCAAGACAATCCTAAGTCAAAAGGACAAAGCTGGAGGCATCACGCTACCTGACTTCAAACTATACTACAAGGCTACAGTAACCAAAACAGCATGGTACTGGTACCAAAACAGAGATATAGACCAATGGAACAGAACAGAGTCCTCAGAAATAATACCACACATCTACAGCCACTGATCTTTGACAAACCTGAGAGAAACAAGAAATGGGGAAAGGATTCCCTATTTAATAAATGGTGCTGGGAAAATTGGCTAGCCAGAAGTAGAAAACTGAAACTGGATCCTTTCCTTACTCCTTATATGAAGATTAATTCAAGATGGATTAGAGACTGAAATGTTAGACCTAATACCATAAAAACCCTAGAAGAAAATCTAGGTAGTACCATTCAGGACATAGGCATGGGCAAGGACTTCATGTCTAAAACACCAAAAGCAATGGCAGCAAAAGCCAAAATTGACAAATGGGATCTAATTAAACTAAAGAGCTTCTGCACAGCAAAAGAAACTACCATCAGAGTGAACAGGCAACCTACAGAATGGGAGAAAATTTTTGCAATCTACTCATCTGACAAAGGGCTAATATCCAGAATCTACAAAGAACTCAAACAAATATACAAGAAAAAAACAAACAACCCCATCAAAAAGTGGGCAAAGGATATGAACAGACATTTCTCAAAAGAAGACATTCATACAGCCAACAGACACATGAAAAAATGCTCATCATCACTCGCCATCAGAGAAATGCAAATCAAAACCACAATGAGATACCATCTCACACCAGTTAGAATGGCAATCATTAAGAAGTCAGGAAACAACAGGTGTTGGAGAGGATGT
Organism: Rhinopithecus roxellana; assembly: GCF_007565055.1. NCBI lineage: Eukaryota > Metazoa > Chordata > Mammalia > Primates > Cercopithecidae > Rhinopithecus > Rhinopithecus roxellana. Next base: position 32,097,290 of record NC_044566.1, read on the forward strand.
GGAGAAATAGGAACACTTTTACACTGTTGGTGGAATTGTAAACTAGTTCAACCATTATGGAAAACAGTATGGCAATTCCTCAAGGATCTAGAACTAGATGTACCATATGACCCAGCCATCCCATTACTGGGTATATACCCAAAGGATTATAAATTATTCTACTACAAAGACACATGCACACGTATGTTTATTGCGGCACTATTCACAATAGCAAAGACTTGGAATCAACCCAAATGTCCATCGGTGACAGACTGGATTAAGAAAATGTGGCACATATACACCATGGAATATTATGCAGCCATAAAAACGGATGAGTTTGCGTCCTTTGTAGGGACATGGATGCAGCTGGAAACCATCATTCTTAGCAAACTATCACAAGAACAGAAAACCAAACACCGCATGTTCTCACTCATAGGTGGGAACTGAACAATGACATCACTTGGACTCGGGAAGGGGAACATCACACACTGGGGCCTATCATGGGGGGGGGGAAGGAATTGCATTGGGGAGTTATACATGATATAAATGATGAATTGATGGGTGTTGACGAGTTGATGGGTGCAGCACACCAACATGGCACAAATATGCATATGTAACAAACCTGCACGTTATGCACATGTACCCTAGAACTTAAAGTATAAAAAAAAAAAAAAGAAAAAGAAAAAAAAAAGAAAATACAAAAATAGCTACATTAAAGTGTGGCTTAAGAAAGAGGTAAAGCCCAATAAACTTGGAGGTTAGTGAGAAGTGGGCAGATGATTCTGCTTGGTGAAAATCATCATTGACTCAAATTCCAAATAGGCATCATGAAATTGTACCTAGATACATGAATTTAGATATTGAATGAAGACATAAAGTATTGAAAGAAGCAGCAAAATTTCAAAATAAATTTTGTGGATATAATGTACTGTGTTATTTTGTGGGGTTTTTTACGTGTTTTTCATGTTATTAGCAACCCCAGATGAATGGATTTGCCTCAGAGCCACACTATAAATCATCATCAGAGTTCATTGTGATAGTTTCTATTTATTAATGCCTGTGATCCATACTGAAATGTCTTTCTGTGCTTACTTACTCGTCCTTCTTTGCATTCCACTGATCATCAATCACAAAAGCAGCTTGGCCATTTCTCTCTGTCTTGCCTCCGTGAACTCCTACTTTCCTTGATTGTTAACCCCTTGCTGGAATGTACATGGCCTGTATGCCTCTCTGGGCTTCTATTCAACTCTCCCAATGGGCCTCTCTTCCTGTCACTGAGCTGCAAGGCAATATTTTCCATCTGTTGAATGAAGAGCATGACACAGGCAGTTTGATATGGTTTCAAAAACCACAGCAAACCAGTGATGCACAACTCACTTTTATTCCACAAGCCTGTGGGAGCCCAAAAGGATGAGAGGGCTTTCTGCTAGGCTGAACACAGAGCTTGGCATTCAGAAACAAATATTCCTCCCTGAAACACTCAATATGCTTCATATTCAAGCCAGAAACATTGTGCATTAGAATAATCTAAAGATGAATCTAGTCGGAAGTTATCTTGAAATGTGTGAGCAAGCTTCTCTTTCATACACCAGCTGTTTTCTTTCCATCAAGTGTTTGCTGGGTGGGGGATCAGCCTGTGTTTTTTTAATGCAGTGGCAAGAATGTTTTGTGTGTTCTGAAAGAACCTATGATGCCTTTCAATGTAGAAGGGAGAAAAAATGGTTCATCATGAGTTCAGGGAAATTTTGGAGTCTCTAATAATATCACATCCTCAAATTTGGGAATATATTTTCTTTATAAAGCGTGTTGAAAAATTATTTCATGGTTGCTAGTTCCCAATGTCAGACTGTGACAGAATTGTTAAAATAGCATTGCTATGGGTATAAAAAAAAGTTCACAAGCATTTCGTAACGTGCCACAGGGTTTATAATACATTTTAACATATATGATTTCCTATTTTATCCACTCAAGGAAAAAATTGTATTGTTGGATATTTTTAATAGGTTCATTAGCCTTAAAAATCAAAATAAGGAAAATAATCTTGGTAATGGGAAAATATTTAATGATATTCACTTAATTAAAACATGTTAATTGCTATAAGCATATCAAGAATCAAATTATAATTTCTGGTGTGGTTTTCAGAACTCCTATGAAGTCTCAGACTTACTCTTGTCAAATAGTATAATTCATCCATGTTAAAATATCCAAATATTCTAGCATCTCGTCTACTGTTCTGTCTGAAATGCCCTTTCCTATCAATTTTCTATATAACAATTCTAACCACTACTAAATATACTTCCTAAAAACTAACTTTAAAGATAGTTAAGTTTTTAAAATTTTCCTTAGCTAACTGGTTCTTTCCAATCCTCTCCTTCAGAAATAATCACATTTTAATTATTTGATGGTTTGAATAGCACTTGCATATCACTTTTGACAATGCAGTTTGAAACTTCAGTGATAGCTACCTCTTATTGAACATGCACAGCTTTTAGACTCTGCTAGATGTGCTAGATGTGCTAGTATCCCTACAATTTTTCTGAGACTACTATAATATTATCATCTCCATTTACAAATAAGGAAACAGAGTTCAAGAAACATTAATAAATTTGCTCAAGTTTACTTAATACTCATTGGTGAAACTGGGATTTGAATCCAAATGTACCTGACTAAAAAGCATTTTTTTTTTTCTTTTTCTGTTCTAGTTTTGTGGATGTTTTTTATGGACATGCACTGAGAGCAGGGCCTGATCTTAATCCTTCTAGATTTCAACTCATCTACTTCTGCACTGGGCTTTACTGCACTAAGTTGAATCTGTAAAATCCTAGCCTAGTTTATTAGAAAAATGGAACAAGTATCTATTTAGATACTTGTCTCAGATTCTACCATTTTTACATATGACATAATAATTCTAATATATATAGATGAAATACTCAGGCATATGGATTTTATGTATGCATGTGTAGGTGTGTGGTATTAAAATCCACAGATTTTTTTAGATAAAAGATAATTTATGTTAAATACCTGTCACTCACATTTTCTCAAATTTACTTTATTCTTAATGCTAATTTTGGTGGTTAAAGCAAGTCAGAATTTTAACCTGTTAAATGTTCTTTATTTTATTTTGGTACTATTTGGTTAGTTGCTTTTTCTTAGAATTTCCTTAATTTTTGAAATTTGTCATGAATTAATTTATAGAAGGTAGGTGTAATTTATTTGCCTTGAGCATTGAACTTTGTTTCTTGAAAACAAATAACACTAAGATCTTTGAGATCCTACATGTATTTATGGAAACTATGAGGGTGGTGGGAGTAGCTTAGAAACAGTGACAACTATAGCCTTTGAACCAAAGAAATATTTAAAAATTTTCTCTATTCAACATCTATGCCAGCATGTGTTGCCTCTTAGGCAATAAACAATTATGGTTACATAGACACCTAACATATTATTTATCCTGTTAAAGTTTGATTTTAAAATCTTTGGCTATGCCAATTTCAATGTAATTTAGGTATATATATATGTGTAATATAGGGTCTATATATGTGTGTGCATGTGTGTTTGTGTGTACGTCTTTAAGAAAAAAGTTAACTTAATTGTGCAAAGTCCATACTATTTTGGTTCCTCTCTTCTTTAAAAAGTGATAAAACTTACATAGGCCATCAACATTGAATATTCTTACAAGTATAGATTTATAACAGTGTCATTTGGTAGTAAAATTCTTAAGTATAAGATGCAGTCTATGCCATAAAAACATCTACAGTCTATTTGTGTATTTATGTGATTATTGAGAGAGATAAAACATTTCTTCTGGCTCCAGTCTTTCTTGTTTCCAAACCATCCTTTATTGTCAATTAGAGGAATTTTTCTAAAGCAAAAACATTAATATAATCTATTCCTGCTTAAAGTTCTTCATGAACTCCATGACTTCATGATAAAGTTCAGATTTGTTGGTTTAGCAATCCATATTATTTTTGACACAGTTCCTGCCCACTTCTCTAGCCTTAACATCATCCTAAATACACTCCTGATGACAAGACATACTTCCTTTGGTTTCCTGAATTCAACATATTATTTGGGAAAATCTGGAGACATTTAGTGAAGGAAGTGATGTTTAAAAGGGTTCTTAAAAGAGATCTGGAGATTGACAAGTAGAGCAAGGGGCAGTGGGTGCAGGTGTGCGTGGTATGAGGTGTTGAGCGTTAGGACTGAGAGCTGGCACGAGCAGAGGGGAAGATGTTGGTAGTAAAGGGGAGAGTTTCTTAAAAGAGTAAATGGATTGTGAGCTAGAACCTAGATGGCGGGGCCGGGGGGAATTGTTTTCTAACTCACAGATTGCCAGAACCCATTTAGAGTTGGAAGGGGCCTCAGAAATCAAGAACAGGGGATGAAGAATAAGAAGAGAAGAAAGGATAAGGAGGAGAATAAAAAGAAGTAAAATAATAAGAAGGAGAGGAAACAAAGTAAGCTTAATCCTTTAATAGAATTCACCTTTACAATTTCACTTCATATTAACATTATTTCAGCACAAATATGTTTCTGTTAATATGAAATTCACCTAACTTTATTACACTTTTGGATACTAGGTACCTCCCTAAAGGCATATAAATCATTTCACATTTAACATTGTGAAGCAATGATCATTACACATTTAAAACTCAATAGTTAATAAAGTTCCAACTATTTGTACCGTTAGTGCTCATGGTTAAATGTGTATCGTAGCAACTGAAAACCACAACCCTATTTTCTTATTTTTAATTGCTGAACTGTGGTTCATGTCACAGATTTCTTCTGCTGATAATTATTTAGTACCGTTGATAGGACATAGTGGAAGTAAATATTTTAAAATATAGTAGCATATTTCTTTCCCAAAGTTATCCTAGCATTACATAGCTCTATACCTCCCAAAACTTCTCCAACACATTTACAAAGAGCTTTGAGAGAGAACATAAGAAAAAGCTGATTCTCATTACTCTTTTGAAGTTCAGTCTAAAAACAAAAGATGAGTCAGAAATAATTTATTTCTGAGCTAGCTTCCTTCCTATCATCATTAATGAAGTTATCTTTATCTCCATGAGTTAATAGTCCATTATTCTGATTTAATAAAGAAAGTTGATGATTTTAAAGACACTGTTTTCATTTGAGGCTAGTGAAAAGTAGATAATAAATTATCAATAGACCACAAAAATGAATGTATAAATCTACTGTGCTGTTTTTATTGTGCTTTAGACTTCTTAAATTCTTGATGTATTAATTATGAATTGAATATTTACATTAAAATACTTTCTCTAGGCTTTGAAATTAAATTAACATTGTAAAATAAACTGATTTTGCTGTTTTTAATTTGAAGTGAATCTTTTTTTATATTAAGTAAAATTTTGTTAAATTTTACAAAGAAAATCTAGAAATAGACTTTAGTAAAGTTTTGAAATTATGATTTTTATCAACTTTGTTTTTTGGATTGTATTTACAAAATGCTTCTTGATAAAATATAAAGCATTTTTGTACAAAGACTGAAGAGTAGCAATCATTCTCCCTTTTTTACATCTTTGAACTTTTGCAAAATCTCCTTTGATTTTGTCTTTTAGCGTCACCATTCGGTCAGTTTAACTGACTTGGTGCTACATTTTTCTATCTAATATAATAGGCTCACTTCTATTACTTGAATTGAGCAGAAACAACTGAGTATACAGATAATAATATATTATTCCTATGAATTCAAAGGATTGGTATCATTTATACAATAATTCAAAAAATAATATCTCAGAAGAAACTTCACTCTTGTTATATATTGTGTTTTTAGGCTTTCTTTTTAATTGTTTATGTTTGCATATTAAAACCTTTCTGAAAAACAGGTGCAGGGAATCAAATTCCTCATTACAAATTTTGTATTCCATTTGCCCTTTTATTCTTTATTTAAGATACATGCCTCCTGCAGAATTGTATGGAAAACCCACAGGCCTCTTGATAAACTCCTTCTTAGATATTTTAAGAAGGAAAGTTCTATGATTTGAGTGTGCACCAAAAAGATGATTTCATCCAGATTTTGTTTTTAAAGTATTTATCACAGTGTCTGTAGGGTATAAAGACATAGTTGTCCCTTTTGCTTTATAGGCTTATTATAATTTGTTACATGTTGTAATTAATTACAGAAAAAGTATAATTCCTTAGTGGATGTTGGGCCTTGGAATTGTAGAAATAAAGCATAGCAAACTTGCTTACATTTTGTAATAATATATTCATTTAATACCATGAATAATCCAAAGAGTTAATATTATTTGTTAGGTAGAACAGTTAGCATATCACATCGAACTCACAGGATACTCATGAAACTCAGAGGGTGAATCCTTCAACTTATGAAAAAGAATTGGTTTTAGTTTAGAAAATTTACCCTCATAAATGTAACCAGTAGAGTTATTGCATATTGAATTGTCAACTAACTCTAAAATGATAAAACGTCAAGGTAATATAAAAGCAGATTTTTAAAATCAGTCAAACATGTATTTAATATTATGCTGCCTTCTCTGAAAAACATGAAAAGTTGCGATCTCATTTAAGAGTTAAGTTTTATGCAGTGAAAATAAGCAGATAATAATATATGACAGTATAACTTCAGGTGTTAAATTTTGTATAACAAGTTTTCAGTTATAAAATAATTGTACTGAAAAAAAGATGATAAAGCGGATGCGTAGGAAAATGAAATAGTTATTTAAGATTTCTCAGAAAATAAGTGTGAAAGTTAGGGTCAAATTTTATTAAGTCCCTTCATTTTCAGTCTTGCCAATATGCTAAACTGTTTTTATTTTTTTAGAAATATAAATTCAAACAATAGTATGCATGTTCTGTGGATTATGTCTGGATGACTCCAAAGAGATAGCGCATTTACAGGACTGCAAAGATGGGATCGATGAGTTATTAGCCTAATTCACATTCTGTGTAAGTCATAAGGAAGGCTAGTTGTTGTTCATATGTTTACATAGTCTCCTTTGAGAGTCACCTAAGGCAACAAATGGACTATTTTTTTTCCTGTGTTATGATGTTATTAATCTTAGTGATACAAAATGATTTTTATTACTTCTAAATCCAATATATGTACAGAGAGTTTGCAAATGATCATAATCTCTTTTGTTATGTGATTCATGTGATGATGATTTTAGGTCTCTGTTTTACAATAGTTTGTGCACAGGTTTCTCCTAAGGCATAAAGTCTAATTAATGACTAGAACATAGACTATTATTATTGAGCATTTACCATATACATCACATGTAAGCACCTCAGTTCTATCTCCCAACACTAAAGAACTATAACAATGTTCCTACAAGAGCCATGAGACAGAAAGTCTTCCCTTCCAGGAATCACACTCTGGTAGTCAATATGACCATTTACAACAACACTTGGATGTGCTTCTTTAAACATCCTACAGAACATCTCTGCTTCAGTTTCCTCCTCTGTTGACTAGACATAAGACCACTTGCTGATAAAGGGCAAAAAAAAAAAAAAAAAAGAAAACACACATGTGAAGACTAGTAGGAAGATAGACTATTAAGCTACTCCTACAGGTTTGAAACTTTGGCTGATTCATTTTATTGCTATCTTTATTTATATGAACTATATATCCAAAATCAACAATATGCTAGTTATTGGTATGAGGTAACCTTCCATAATCCATAAAGATTAAGGTCTTCTACAGTGTAATATCTTATACTGCTGCCAAAGGGAGTGTCTGAAAACATAAAACTGATCATGTCATCTCTATGTTACAAATACTTTAATAGCTCTTCTTAGCATAAAAGAACAATTCTAAACTCCCAATCAGGATGTGTAAGGGCCTTCTAAAACTGGATTCTAACTTCATTTGTAATTTTATTTTCTACCACATCTTCAGGTACATGCCGAGTTTCGCTCACACTAATTATTTGTAGCTCCTAACCTAGCACATTTATTCCTTCACTTACATTTCTGAATTCCAAGAGATCAGGGATTATGACGTACCTGTTTTCTTTTCTTCAGCCACCTGAGTAATTCATGGTTATAGAAGACTTTAAGTCGTTGTCTGTTGCATGAACTCATAGTGTTTGGAGCTCATAAAGCAATATCACATACATCATCTCATTTAATTCTCAACAACATTGTGAATTGAGAGGGCAGGAATTATATTTTGCAAGAAACTGAGGTCGCTGGAGAGTAACTTGCTCACCTGAAATCTCAAAGCTGGTGAGTGGTGTAACCAGGGTTCTGCCACCTTTTCATTAATCCCAATGCATTTTTCACTAACATTCATTTGTATTAATAACAAAATGCAAAAATAGAAAAGTCTTTAATACTGAAATTTTTTTAGATCATTCTGCTTATTTTAGATACTAATCTTACTGCTAAGGGGATATTCTAAACATAGGTAATCTTGTGTTGGATAATACACTTCAAACAATAATGAGATTTTTCTGGCTTTTGAACCAACAGCAACAAATGCAGCAATGTGACAATGAAGCTATTAGTGCAGCACTTTTACTTATTCCCAGCTTATGATGAGAACAAATAAACTGCCATTCATTATGGCAAAAAGAAAATTGATGTGGGATATACAGTGTCAGGTTGAATATGGGATCCTTCTTTTTGTCCTAAATTATATTTTCATATATTTTTCAGAAGATTCATGAAGTTGATTTTCAGGGCATTTGCTTATACAGCCCCACTTGTGAACAATCATTTCTTACCTTAATATGTCCATAACATGTGACTAGTATGATATCACTGGATATTGGGACATGATGGTTAGTTTTGTATGTCAACTTGACTGGGCTATGGGATGCCCAAATATTTCATCAGACATTTTTTTTCTGGGTGTGTCTGTAAGAATGTTTTTGGATGAGATTAACAACTGAATCAACAGACTGAGTAAAGCAAAGTAGATTGACCTCTTTATTGTGGGTGACCCTCATTCAGTCAGTTGAAGACCTGAATAGAACCAAAAGGCTGACCTTCCATGAGTATGGGCAAACTCTTCCTATCTGACAGCTTGAGCTGGGACATTGGTCTTTTATTGCTTTCAGAATCTAAATGAAACATGGGCTCTTCTTGGGTCTCAAGCCTGCTGGCTTTCAGACTGGAACTTTATGCCATTGACTTTCTTGGTTCTCTGGACTTCAGGCTTGGACTAGAAGTACACCATCAACTCTCTTGAGTCTCCAGCTTGCCAACTGCTGCTCTGAAGATTTCTCAGCTTCCATAATTGTGTGAGCCAATACCTTATAATACGTGATGTCCCTTTTATTCTCTCCTTCCTTCCTTCCTTCCTTCCTTCCTTCCTTCCTTCCTTCCTTCCTTCCTTCCTTCCTTCCTTCCTTCCTTCCTTCCTTCCTTCTTTCCTTCCCTCCCTCCCTCCCTCCCTCCCTCCCTCCCTCCTTCTCTCTCTCTCTTTCTTTCCTTTCTTCCTCCCTCCCTCCCTTCCTTCCTTTTCTCCTTTTCTTTTCTCTCTCTCTCTCTCTGTCTCATGTGTGTAAACTCCCCCGACCCCACACCCCCTGCCCCCCACACAACACATTCTGCATTCTATTGGTTCTGCTTCTCTGGAGAGCTCTGACTAGCACAGGGGCTCACTGTTATTATGTTTTACTCCTGAATAGTTCCTTTTCTTGCTCTTTCCTTGCAGTTCTAATTACAGAAGCATAAACACAAGAGTTGAAAACATAGTGGGACTTTATGACTAGCTGGGCAAATTTGGGAAAAAACATTTCCCTCTGAGTTTAGGACTCTTATTTTTTCCCACCAGTCAATTCTGATCTAGAACGTTCCATAAAGCTGGTATATTAGTTTCTTAGGACTGCCATAACCCAGTATCACAAACGAAATGGCTTGAAACAATAGAAGCTTGTTGTCTCACAGTTCTGGAAGCCAAAACTCTGAAATCAAGCCTCAGCAATGCCATGCTGTCTCTGAAACCCATGGAGGAATCCTCGCTTACCTCTTCCCAGCTTCTGGTAGTGTCTGTCAATCTTTGACATTCTTTTTACACTACATAATTCTAATTTCTGCCTTCATCAAAACATAGTTACTTCCTATATATCTTTGTCTTCTAATGACCATTTGCAGAGAGTGACAGAGAGAGTAGTGAATGTGACAACATAGTTTCTACTTAACTAATTTTGAGTTACTATAAGGATAAACTGAAAATTAATTTAAAGTGTTCCCAAAGTGTTTAGCGTACAATAACAAGATGTCTATAAATATTACCTCTCTAAATGTTATCATTACTCCAGTATCTGTGATTTTGAGTTTGTGTGGTTATGATCATTTTTATCATTCATTTGTTTAGTTAGTTCACTAGGGGATTGTTACATATAGATTTTCTCAAGTGGGTTGGAAACACTACATTTATTCAAGTAAAATCATGGCCTATTGTAAAATGTCATTGATGACTCAATAGAAGGATAAATGCTTGCTGTATTGTTAATTGATCAATTAATTTCACAAAAATTATTTAGCATCTTGTGTTCATTGATGCTATTCATTTACTCTTTCTGCAGACAAATGTTTGCCACCTGCTCTGTGTCAGCAACCCATAAAGTCAGCACCTATTCCTTCAAGGAACTCTCTATCTGGTGGTATTCCAGATAGAAATTGATTGACACATGAGTAATACATACTTATTGATACATAAGTGAATCAGTAATTATTATATAAGGGGCCACATCTAAATAGAGTGCTTTGAGATAGAGATATTGTACATGCCTAAAAGTTCTAAAGGCTTGTTTGAGATAAATAAATTTAAAACAAGAGAAACATGAAGAGTCAAGCAGGATTTTTTTAAAATATGGAAGATTTTTTTTGACATTTATAGACTTTGGAGGCAAAAGGCAAGAATAAAGAATACTTTGCAGTTGTAATGGTGATTGAAGAAAATGTATGGAGCCAAATAATGCAGCAGATGGAAAGGTGTAAAATCTGATACACAAATGGACAGGTTGATTTTGAAAAAGAAAAAATATATCTTATTCTCTATGATAGATGGGAGTATAGATACATTTGTAAAGTTGGGGTAAAATTTGAATTAATTCAGGTAGTGATGACTTAAGTTTTCTTCAAAGGTAATTTTCTATAATGAGGCTAGGAAGAAAATTGAATAGAATTCTTGAGGAAAAATTTTGAGTTTTGGAATAATTTTTGAGGAAGTAGAAAGAAAACTGTTTAAGGAAATTCAGTCATTGTTGAGAAATATTAAATCCTCAAGGTGAGTTGACAACTACACTTTTATTTTAAGGCAAATCTGTGTTATTTAAGAGAATTTCTGAGAAGTGTTCAGACAAATCTATATATTTGGAATAATTTCTTTAGAAGTATTCGAGAACTGAAGCATGGTAGTATTAAAATTCTAAGATTAGTAAGTCATATTGTATACATTTATATTCTTAGTTTCTTAAAAATATTTGCTACAAAATAATTTTTGTGATTTTTTAATTGTTGTTAATATAAAGTTGAAATCTAATTTGTTTTTTCATTTGCTTCTGCTCCAGTCACCTATAAGCCATTCATTTAGTTAGAAATTCTCAAAGAAATGTGACTTTTAACCTGTAGGGGTTCTTTCTGTTGTTGTTCAAATGACATGTCTTATGAGCCACCGTCACTGTGTTCAGTATGTGTTGGAGAACTCTTCTAGATCTCTTCTCCTTACTTTGACCCAATCATCTATTGAGAATGAGTGAATAAGAAAGTATTTATCAATATGTCATGAATGTAAAATGATACAAGCAAAGGGCCCTTTTGTTCAGTCCTCTACCAATTGGCATTGTGATTAGTAAATTTTTATCATTAGTTCCATACTTTTAGTGCATTCATACAATTCAAATACAGAAAAAAAATGACTTCAAGTAAATGTTAACAGATGCTTTTACCTTTGTTTGTTAATGTGTGTGTTTGTTTTTGGATCTTTCCCCAAGAGCATACATTTACAGTAAGGAAAGGTAAGTGAAGCCCTGATAGCTGTACCAGAGACTGGGAGGAGAATAGAGAAGTGAATGAGAACAGAGAAAGGAATTAGAGACTTTTGGTATAACTGCCAAAGCTGTAATCTGCTACTTCTTCTGGTAGCCATATCTCTAGACAGTGGCTGCTCACAAAAGTAAAACAATTCAATTTGAGTTGTGGAGAAGATCTGTTATAAATTAAATCTGGAATCTGAATTTGTTAGAAGAAATATTGAAGCATGTGACAGTAACTGGAGTGGCAGTAATGTGAGTATAAAAGGGTATTAGTGCTGTCAGAGCATGTTTAGACATTGGGAAATGTAGGTCAGCAGCTTAGAAAGGCACTAAGTTGGAGACAAGTTTGGAAAGCATTTACATAAAGATAATCTCTGTCATTCAGGTTATGGACTTGTGTTGTTTACCACTGGAGGGAGTGGAGTACCAAAAAAAAAAAAAAAAAAAAGCCATTTAACATAATGATTGAGGGGTGCGGTGGCTCACGCCTGTAATTGCAGCACTTTGGGAGACTGAGGAGGGCAGATCACCTGAGGTCAGGAGTTCAAGACCAGCCTGGCCAACATGGTGAAACCCTGTGTCTTCTAAAAAATACAAAAATTAGCCAGGTGTGGTGGTGCACAACTGTAATCCCAGCTACTTGGGAGGCTGATGCAGGAGAATCACTTGAACCCAGGAAGCAGAGTTTGCAGTGATCCGAGATTGCACCATTGCACTCCAACCTGGGCAACAGAGTGAGACTCCATCTCAAAAACAAACAAACAACAACAAAAACATAGTGGTTGAGAACTCAGGCCTCAGACTCTGACTGATTTGATGTCAAATTACCATTTCAGGAAGTTATATTTAACCCTGAACAAGATACGCAACATATCTTACCCTTGGTTTGAGCATTAACATAAAGATAATAACTATACTTATTTCAGAGAGTTTCAATTGAGGGTTAGATAGAATAATACATGTAACATGTTTAGCAGATACCTGCCTGACATTTACTATGTGCTCAATAGATGTTAGTTAATATTATTATTAATGTTATCATTATTACTTTACGTAATAATGTATCTCCATTGGATACATAGAATACTTGATAAAAATATGAGGGGAAATTTAATGATTCTTTTAAAAAATGTGCTAGAGTGACAGGTCAGCACCTAGTGAATGCTAGTATATTCACAGCATATCCAAAATTCAGTTCAGTGAAAAAAGGAAATCCAACCTCAGTGTGGAACAACTTTCAATCTCCAAAATCAATTTTGGTGAGTATGGAGTGATAATCTTTTACCCATGTTTTTCAGAGTGAGAGCTTTACAAGAGGGTTGTCTAATAGTTACATCTGTTTAAAAAGATATTTCTGTAAACATGCTAAAGTGCTTCCTGTCTCTGATTAGTTCTTGTTGAATGACATGGTATTGCACAGTGTGAGTGCCTGAAACTTAAAATACAGGAAGCTCTAGATCATTCTTAATAAATAAATCATGTCTGTTCCTGCCATCAGTTCTGCTAACGCTTTTGTAGAAGCCAAGGTTAGTGTTGTGATAAACTATCAATAATTAGGACCAACCAGGTCAGTTATTTAGCGCCTTGATGTAACAGCAGTATCTGTTCCTGTATATTTTTCTTTATTTTAGAACACTGAAGCATGTTTTATTAAAAAATTAGTTCCTAGAATGTATTTATTCTTGTAACCATTGTTTTTTCTATGAGACAATAAAACATCCATAAAAAGTAAACTAGTTTTAAACAGCAAAGATAATCCTGTTGTTTTAGGCATTAAATTCTCTAATTACTTAGTAATATTTGATTGAATGCCTTATATTGAAAATGTCATTACTTGCCATACTTCTTGGCTGTATCTATAATACTAGTAGGAAAAGGTGGAATCAGCTGGAAACGATAAAAAATTAAAAAGAAAAAAATTTTGATTCTTTATATTTTCAAAAAGAATGCAGTGGTCAACTCCATTCTGGGAGATGAATAGGTTATTATTAAGGAATGGACAAATCAAGCATATGATTAGCAGTTTATACTCATTTAATATAAATTTATATTAACTTTAAAAACATAAATCTCATATATGCACTTAGTAATAGTTTCCCTTAAAGAAATGTAAAATAACTAAATACCAAATTGGAGTGCTTTCACTTTAAAATCACTTTAAGTGCCTATTCTTATTCTTCTCAAAGTCATAAGTTTGCTAAGTGTCTGTTTTAGTTTTGATTTCCACCAAAATGCTTTTTCATTTAGCAAGTATCTATACATTTTTGGGAAATTTTGCTTTGATACAAATGTATTCACATAAAAATTCAATAAACATAGCTATGAAGTAAGCACTACACTTTTTATGGGCATACTTGGCTAAATAATCATGTGATCTTTATCCTAAAGAAATTTTTATTAAACTAGGTAAAACAGTTAAGCGAATACTTTTTTTTTATAATATAGTGTGATAATAGCTATGATAAAGGCATTTATGGGATTCTAGGTGAGCACAGAATGGGGCAATAAAATCGTGTAGAGTGGTGATAAAAGTATAATTAGAATAGAGATTTTAAGAAGCTACTAACAGGATATTATACTAGAGTGTTAGGTAGGCACCTGATTACAAATTGCCTTGTTGGTTAAATTAAAGGGCTTGAATTTTAACTAGAAAACTAAGGAAAATGTATTATATAATTTTAATTAGAAGTAATATGCAAACAGAAATGCACTTTTGAAAGTTTACTCCCATCCTGGCACATGAGAATGAGATTGGAAGGCAGGAGACCAGTTAGGAGGTTGCTGCTATAGGTTAAGTGTGGATTTCTGGGCTTATATTGTAGTTTATAGTGATAACAAATGTATGGAGGAGTTGATATGCTTGACAGATCCTTAAAGTATAAATTCCTAAATCCTTGGTAAGGTGGATGGTGAGGAAGAGAGAAAACATATTAGCACACCTTCATTTTCCCCAAATTGTTCTTCCTTAAAAACAGAAAGACACTGGCCGGGTGCAGTAGCTAGCACTTACAATCCCAGCACTTTGGGAGGCCGAGGTGGGCAGATCACTTGAGGCCAGGAGTTCCAGACCTGCTGGGCAACATGGCAAAAACCTGTCTCTACTAAAAATAAAAAAGTTATTGGGGCATGGTGGAGCGTACCTGTATTCCCAGCTACTCAGGAGGATATGACAAGAGAATTGTTTGAAGCCAGAAGGCAGAGGTTGTAGTGAGCTGAGATTGTGCCATTGCATTTCAGTCTGGGTGACAGAGCAAGACTCTGAAAAAAAAAAAAAGGAAAGAAAGAAAGAAAGACATACAGATATTTACATATTTGACAAGAATAATTGAAAATTGCTGTATATACTATATTTAAATGAAATTGTAGATAATACTCAATATTTGAGTATGTATGTATTTATTTACATGACTTCTAGTGCAAACATTATAAATAGTTAAGAACCCTGTATTATTTTCCTGTGGCTGCTTCAAAAATTACCACATACTTCGTGAATTAAAACAACAGAAATTTATTCTTTTATAGCTCTGGAGTCAGGAATTATGAAATCAGTATCAGTGGACTGAAATTGAGGTGTCAGCAGTGCCATGCTCCCTCTTAAGGAGCTAAGGGAGAATTCATTTCTTGCCTCTTCCAGCTTCTGAATGCTGCTGGGTATTTATTGGTTTCTGCCCACATTACTTCAGTCTTGAAAGCCAACCATCTGAAAATCTGTCTTCACTTTGCCTTCACATTACCTCCTCTTCGTGGGTAATATGTTTCCCTGTCTTTCTTTATAACGACACTTGTGATTGCATTTAGGTCCCACCTGACATTCCAGAATAATCTCCCCATCTGAAGATATTTAAAGGTTTCAGGGATTAGGACCTAATATTTATTTTGGCAGTGGTTCGGGGGAAAGCATTAACCACTTACTAAAATGCCTGTTGTTATATAGTTAAAAGAGTAAAATATCTAGACTAGCTATATTTCTTTGCGTCAAACATCAAGTATACACTGATAGGATTTGAAAAGAAAGAGCTTGAATTTTTTGGAATACTGTATGAGTCCACTTATAAAAAGCCCCTAGAATAAGCAAATTCATAGAGACAGAGAGTAGAATAGAGGTTATCAAAGGTTGGGGAAAGAGGATATGGAGAGTTATAATTTATTGGTTACAGAGTTTCTGTTTGAAATGGTGAAAATGTTTCCGAAATGGATGTTTATGGTTGCACAACATTGTGAAAGTACATTTGCCACTGAATTATACACTTAAAAATGGTTTAAATTATAAATTTCATGTTATTTATATTTTACCACAATTTTTAAAAAGCTTATAGAAAAAATTATGTTTTGCCTTGTTAAGAAAAAGCTGACCCAAATGTCAGAACACAGAGACACAGTCTTAAGATCAAAAATGACTCAACTTTTTCTCTGCCCTTTGGCTCAGTCTATAAAACCATCAACATTACCCCAAATGGATATTTTGAGAGTTGATTTTGTGTAAGAGATCCTGGGGGCAAGACAGAAACAACTGCAAAACAGTAAGACAAACAAAGTATGAGTAGAGACAAAAACAAAACAAAACAGAACTGACACCACCTTCTGCTCCTAGTAAGATTACAAAACAAATTTTAAAAAACTGAAAAAAATATGATGTTAAAAAAGCTAAGGCAATCAATTGGATGACATTAAAAATATAGAATGAACTAAGAAAAAGTAGTTTAAAATACATATGTGTAGAGGATGTATACTTCTGGCCATTATGTAGTAATGGGTACTGTGTTTGCATTTTCTTTTAAAAGAATAAGAGAAAAAAAATCCACTGATTTTTCAGACATAGGATAATAAGCAAAAAAGAGAATAATTCTTAAAGGAAGGGAAATAATTGGGATAGGTACCCCAACATTTTGCTGAGGATGATTTTCAGGATGCAATGCAGGCAGGGAAAATCAAGTAGAGCCTGTTTGTTCCCTGGAGGTAAAGATCAGAATTTGGAAAGATCAAACTGCTAGAATTTTGAGGGCAACATAGTGGAGGGAAAAAAAATGAGCTACGTCAACAAGGCTTCAAAGATCTCCAGAAAGTTCCCCTTGAATTTTTGGCTACATACTAATCTACAAATATTAGTGAGAACTATCCAAGGCAAAAGGGAAGAATGGCAGTAACAAAAATGCTTCATGTAAAGTTGGACACAGTGGCTCACACCTGTAATCCCAGCACTTTGGGAGACCAAAGCGGACGAATCACTTGAGTCCAAGAGTTCAGAACCAGCCTGGGCAACATGGTGAAACGCTGTCTCAACCAAAAATACAAAAATTAGCCTGACATGATGGTGCATGCCTGTACTTCCAGCTACTTGAGTGGCTGAGATGGGCGAATAGCTTGAGGCCAGGAGTTGGCAGTGAGCCTAGGAGACAGAGCGAGACTCTTTCTGGAAAAAAAAAAAAAGAGAAAAAAAGAAAAAAGGAAGGAAGGGAGGGAGGGAGGGAAGGGAGGAAAGACAGAAGAAAGTCCTAGCCCCATATAAAACAGTGCACCAAACAGTCCCTTTCATAATGCATTTGGATATTTGGATATTAGGTAAAGTCCTCAGAAGTATATCACATTAGTTATTCAGGAAAAATCAAGCCAGAAAACAATGGAGCATTATCTTTGAAGTACTGAAAGGGGAGGAAAAACCTGGTTTTTTGTTTGTTTTCCATTTTTGTTTTATTTTATTTTATTTTATTTTATTTTATTTTATTTTATTTATTTTATGTTATTTTTGAGACGGAGTCTCCCTCTGTTGCCCAGGCTGGAGTGCAGTGGCATGATCTCCACCCACTGCAAGCTCCACCTTATGGGTTCACACGATTCTCCTTCCTCAGCCTCCTGAGTAGCTGGGATTACAGGAGCCTGTCACCATGCCCAGCTAATTTTTGTGTTTTTGGTAGAGACAGGGTTTCACCAAGTTAGCCAGGATGGTCTCAATCTCTTGACCTCATGATCCACCCACCTCGGCCCCCCAAAGTGCTGTGATTACAGGCATGAGCCACCAAAATTGGAAAAATAAAAAATTGAAAGTGAAATAGTTTCCTGACAACAAAAGAAAATTAATCATCAGCAGGCCTATGCTAGTATGTTTATAAATTTGGTCAGGCAAGAAGTAAATAATACCACATAAAAATGTGGAGCTACAAATAAGAATGAAAGCTCCTTTCTTTCCACCAAGAAAGCTAAATATTTGGGTAAGATACAAGAAAACTATGAGTAAATTAATCATACTGTAAGCAGAAGTCAGGAAAAAAAAATAAAGATAACAGAAATAAATGTAAAAGAAATACTAAAAATGAGAAAAATTAATGAAAACTAAATCTGATTCTCTGAGTAAGTAAGTACAATTAATAAACCTATATTCAGAATAGTTGGAACAAAAAAAGATGACACAAATTACCAATGTCTAAAATAAAAGAGACCTCACAGGTAGTGAAAAATTACTATGAGAATATTATAAACAGTTTGTAGTCGATAAATCTTACAACTTACAAGAAATAAATTGCTTGAAAGAAGTAAACTACCAAATGCCACACAAAAAGAGATAAATAATATAAATAGTACCTTGTCTATTAAATAAATTGAATTCATAATCAAATCCTTTCTATCTAAAATACTCCAGAATCATGTGGCTTCACTTGTGAATTCTTCCAAATATTTAAAGCACCAATTCTACAAAATTCTTCCAGAAAATAGAAATGATGAGAATACTCTGTATTTTTACGAGGACAGCGTTGCCCCAATACCAAAATCAGACAAACCCATTCCATGAAAAAAAATTGTCCAATATCTCTAATGAATATAAACATAGAAATTTTTTAAAAAATGTAAGAAAACAAAACCCATAAATAACATGTTGTGGTGGGCAGAAAATTGAATCTCCAAAGATGCCAATGTAATAATCTCTGGGATCTATGAATATGTTACCTTGCATAGCAAAAGAGATATGATTAGGCTGATTTTTTTGTTTTTTTTTTTTTTAAGACAGAGTCTTGCTCTATCACCCAGGCTGGAGTGCAGTGGCATGATCTCAGCTCTGCTTCCTGAGTTCAAGTGATTTTCCTGCCTCAGCCTCCCGAGTAGCTGGGATTATAGGCATGCACCACCATGCCCAGCTAATTTTTTTGTATTTTTAGTAGAGATAGGGTTTCACCATGCTGGCCATGCTGGTCTCAAACTCCTGACTTGTGATCTGCCCACCGCGGCCTCCCAAAGTGCTGGGATTACAGGCGTGAGCCACCGTGCCTGGCCTAGGCTGAAGATTTTTAAATGGAGAGATTATCTTGGATTATTTGATTGAGTCCGATGTAATCAGAAGGGTTCTTAAAGGGGGAAGAAAGAGGCAGGAAAGAAAGAGAGATGGGAGCGAGGAAGAGATCAATATATATATAGAGAGAGAGAGAGACAGAGAGAGCTGACTAAAGAATTGTCAGAGAGATGCAAAGTTGTTGGCTTTGAAGATGGAAAATAGAGATCATGAGCCAAGGCATGAGTGGCCTCTTAAAGTTATGAAGGGCACGGAAATGAATTCACCCTTTAAGCCTCCAGAAAGGAGCACAGCCATGCCATCACCTTGAATTTAGCCTAGTGAAGCTGATGTTGAACTCCTAACCAATAGACAAGTTTGGGTTGTTTTAAGCCATTAAGTTTGTGGTAAATTTTAATAGGAACAATACAAAAAATGATACAGAGTTTTAAAAATTATGTTCAAGTCGCGTATGTGCCAGAAATATAATGTTGGCTCAACATTCAAAAATCAATCAATGTAGTTTATCATAGTTACAGACTAAAAGCAACAACTGCAACAATACATGTAATCATCTCAATTGTTATGGAGAAAGCACTTAATAAATTCTAACCCACTGGATATGAAAGTTCTGGGCAGAAATAAATCAATTAAAGGGGATTGAACATCAGCAATGTGGCAGAATAGGGCTTTCTAGAACTTGTCTTTCTGGAGAAATATCAATTTGAACAACTATCCATGCAAGATAGTTGTTCAAATGGATATTTCTGCAGAAGGAATAAGGAAAATGCAAGAAAATACTTTCACAAGAGCTAAGGAAGCTAGATGAGAGATTATAGCACCTAGGTGTTGCACACAAATAAACACACACATTGAAAAGGGTGGGAAAGACAGTTTCACACTATCTGTGTCACCCCTCCTCCAACCCCATGCAGCACAGCATGGAGCCAGATAGCTTTCATGTGGGGAAAGGAGAGGAATGTGAGTACAGGACTTGGCCTTGAATCCCAACACTTAGCTCACCCGAGTAAAACCCAGCACCAACCAAACCTCTACAGTCCGGGGCTCTAGGCCAGTGTCCATGACTTGGCCCTCCATGGTGCCAAGCAGGATCCCCAAGCCTCAGTCTCCAGGCCTGCCTGGGGTATTGGGTCTCCAGGCCCCCTCCACCATCAGAAACACAATGGAAAAAGACAAACAAAGCTAAGAGCTGGTTTTTAAAAAATATATAAACAAAATTAACAAACATCTAGCTAAACTTAGCTTTTAAAAGGAGAAGAATCAAATAAATAAAAACAGAAATAAAAGAGGAGTCATTATAAGTGAAATAACAGAAATACAAAGTTCATAAGAGATTACTATGAGCAATTATATGCCAACAAATTGGATAACCTAGAAGAAATAGGTAAATTTCTAGTCACATACAACCTATGAAGACTAAATCGTGAGAGAAATAGAAAACCTAAATAGGCCACACTAAGGAAGTTTAATCAGTAATAAAATGTCTCCCATAAAAAAAAAAAAAAAAAAAGATCTTATGACTTCATTGCCAAATTGTACTAAACATTTACAGAAGAAGTAATAACCATGCTCAAATGCTTCCTAAAAATTGAAAAAAAAATCAGAATAATTTAAAGAGGTGAGCATTTCTCTGATACCAAAGCCAGACAAGGACACTGTAAGAAAAGAAAATTACAGACCGATATCCCTGATGAACATAGATGCAAAAATCCTCAACAATACACTAGTAAACTGAATTCAACAGCACATTAAGAAAGGTTGCTCACCTTGATCAAGTGGCATTCATCCCGTGGATGAGAGGATGGTTTAACATATGCAAATCTATAAATGTGATATACCACATCAGTAGAATAAAGGGCAAAACAAATATTATTCCAACAGATAAAGAAAAAGCATTTGACAAAATTCAACATCCTTTCATAATAAAAACTCTCAACAAATTTCATACAGAAGGAAAGTCTTTCAACATAATAAAGGCCACAGATGACAAATTCACAGCTAACTTCATGCTCAACAGTGAAAAATTGAAAGAATTTCCCTAAGATCAAGAAGAAGACAAGAAAGATCACTGTCACCACTTCCTTTCAACATCGTAGCAGAAGTCCTAGCCAGAGCAATTACCAAGAGAAGATGTAAAAGGCATTCAAATTGGAAAGAAAAAAGTTCAATTGTCCTTATTTGCAGACAACGTGATCTTATATGGAGAAGAATCAACATCATATAAAATCAGTAATGTTTCTACACACTAATGACAAATCACTTGAAAAAAATCGAGAGAACAATTCCTTTCACAATAGCTATAAAAAATTACTAAGGACTAAATTTAAGCAGGGAGTTGAAAGACATGTGCATTGAAAACACCTATGAAAGGAATTGAAGAAGACATAAATAAATGAAAAAAGTCTATGTTCATGGATCAAAAGAATTAATATTGCTAAAATGTCCATACTTCCAAAGTGATTTACAGGTTCAATGCAATGTCTATCAAAATTCCAATGACATTTTTCACAGAAATAGATAAAACCATTCTAAGATTTGTATGAAAACACAACGGACCTCTAAGGACCAAGACAATCTTGAGTAAAATAAACAAAGTTGGAGCCATCACGCTACCTGAATCCAGGAAATAATACAAGCTGTAGTAATCAAACCAATATGATACTGGCATAAAAGCAAAAACAGATAAATGGAACAGACTAGAAATTAAAAATGGGCAAATAATAGATATTTCTCAAAAAAAGACATATAAATGGCAAACCGTTGCTCAGTAGTACATCAGTGAACAGGTGTTCAATATCACTTATTATCAGATAAATGCAAATTAAAACCCCAATTAGATAGCATCTCGCACCTGCTAGAATGGCTATTATTAAAATGATGAACGATAATAAGTGTTGTTGAGGATGTCGAGAAACAGGAACCTTTGTACACTGTTAGTGGGAGTGTAAATTAGTACAGTCATTATGGAAAACACTATAGAGATTTTTAAAAAATTAAAAATATAACTACCATATGATCCAAGAATCCCACAACTGGGTATATATTCAAAACACATGAAATCAGTATGTCAAAGAGATGACTGCACTCCCATATTCATTGCAGCATTATTCACAGTTGCCAATATTTGAAAT
This sequence comes from Rhinopithecus roxellana, assembly GCF_007565055.1. Classification (NCBI taxonomy): domain Eukaryota; kingdom Metazoa; phylum Chordata; class Mammalia; order Primates; family Cercopithecidae; genus Rhinopithecus; species Rhinopithecus roxellana. The sequence goes on from NC_044566.1 coordinate 32,119,648, forward strand.
CAATCTGAGTGTCCATCCGTTGATGAATGAATTTTTAAAATGTGCTATATATCCATAATGGAATACTTTTCAGCCATCAAGAAAAGGAAATCTGTCATTTGCTATAATATAGGTGAACCTGAGGGACATTATATTAAGTAAAATAAGGCAGGTACAGAACGACAAATACCACAGGATCTCACTTATTATGTGATTATGTGGAATCCAAAAATGTTAAACTCATAGAAGTAGAGAGTAGAATGGTGGTTACCAGGTGCTGAGGTGGGGAATGTTTGGAGAGATTTGGTCAAATGATACAAGTTTTCAGTAAGATAGGAGGAATAAGATCAATATATCTATTGTATTATGTGGTGACTATAATTAATAACAAAGTATTTTGTTCTTGAAAATTGCTGAGAGATTTTAAGTATTGTCATGATAAAATGATAAGTATGTGAGGTAATGCATATATTAATTAGCTTAATACAGTCATTCCACCATGTATACATATTTCAAAACATCATGTTGTACATGATAAATATATACAATTTTATCAACTTTAGAAATTAATTTTTAGAAAGAAATAGAACGGAGTTTTGTCAATTCAGTAATGCACATCTACTAAAAATCTGCTGCTACACTTGGTAAAATGTTGAATTTTTTAAGCTCAAGGTTGATATATAAGGCAAGAATGTTATCTCTCACAACTTCTAATCAACATTGCACTGGAGGCCATAGCCAGTGCAAAAATACCAGGGATTAAAACAAAATATCATATATTTTGGAAATGAAAGGATAAAATTGCCTTTATTCACAAATGACATAGTTATCTATATAGAAAATCCTGAGAAATTTCTTACAGATCTAATAAGTGAGTGTGTAGCAAGGCCAGGGAATACAGGTTAAATGTAGGAAATGGAATTGTATTATCATATATTGATGATGAATAATTGGAAATTAAAAAACAAAAAATTAAAAATGGCTAACATATTGGGAGAGATGTAATCACTGAAAACTCTCATTTGAATAGTATGTATTTCAGAAAAAAATGAACCATTTACAAATGAAGACACCATAAAAATTAAAAAGTAAGAAATAAGTTAAAACTGATTTTAATATCTGATGAGATAAATATCTAGAATATATTCAGTTACATACACACACAAATTAGAAGGACAAAAGCATCAAGAGAACCCAATACAAGATTAGGCAAATGATACAAACATACAACTCATAGCAAATGAATTAAACAAGACCAATAAACATAGTGTAAAATATCCCATACTGCTGGTAAACAGATAAATGCAAATAAAAACAATATAATACCATCTTATGCTCATTAGATAGACAAAATTTTAGAAGAGCTGCCACGTATATGAAGCAATAGAAAGTCATGACTCAGGGTGATTATTGGTAGCTTGTAACTGTTGAAGATATTTACTGATATAATTTAGCTTTCTAATTTTACATATAAAACCCTGACTCTAAGACTCTAGCATATGTACAAAAAAGAACGAGCCATGTGCATGATTACTCATTGAAGGATTGGTTTGGTTTTAATAATGAACGTGAAAATGTATATTATTATACTCCAGATATCCATTGACCACAGAGAGGATAACTAAAGTGTAATATATTAATGCAACACATTACTGTACAACAATTATAATAAATGAACAAGCAATATGTATATTAATTGGGGCAAATCTTAATGGTATAATATGTAGTGCCAAAAACAAGATGAAAAATAATACATACACTATTACAACATTTAGATATGTTTAAAAGTATTCAGTATGCAACTCAATATTGTTGATAGCCACATAGATATATAGTAAAAATATAAAAAGTACTCTTCAAAATGAGAATCACCAAATTCAGATTACTGAGTACCTCAGAGGAGAGATATAGAGAATTAAAATTATGGAGGAATAGACAATTAAAAGATTATTTAAAAATCCAAACCAAATAAACAACATATAAAGGTGTCCTGAACCTGGGTTGATTCGTAAAATGAAGTTTATAATATTTTTCTCTACACTTTTCACTATATTTGAACTATTTAATGATAAAATAGACCAAAGTAAAGAGAAACTGCTGTTGTCTTTATCAACAAGTTTAAGGTTGATTTTTGGACTTTATTAATTGTGTAATTCATACCAATTACAACCAAGTGAGACAGCATCGCATGGCAATGAAACCTATTCCTGTTCAATCTATTATTTAACTGTTTTATGAAATCGGTCCCACTGAGAGCTGTCTAACTGTAAAATTATAACACTTGAGTATTCACAACTAAATGTGACTATATTAAATTTAAGTCACTTTTTGCACATTAGCTGTTGCAGCTGCCTAGCTCCATTTGCACTTATTTTAGAACTCTTTGGACTAAAGTTCAGAACTTTCTGTGAGCCCATCAACTTACTTTCTCCTGTCATTTAAGACAAGGGAACCTGGTTGCATATAAATAGTTTGTTGAAAATTATTTTAATATATGTTATAGGAAGCACTTTATATGTTTATGTTTTTGTCTTGAGCCAAGCTTCTGTTATTTTGTTATTTCCAGTGATGCAATGTATGGACATTATTAAATTGAGAAAACACTTTTATCAAAATGTAATCTTCATCATAAAATTTACTACTGTGAAGTTCCTGTTCCAGAAACCAAAAGATAATGATTGCAGGTGGAATATGCTTTTTATTTACTTTCAGAATAATTTTTAAGGTAAATCAGTTAAGAAATGTAACATTCAGTTTTATCAAGATGTAAGATTGCTATACTTGTTTCATTTGATAACTAGTGACATTACCATGCTCTTTAAAACTTTGGACACTTTTGTTTTAATATTCTTTTATGTCCTTATTCTGGGACTTTTCATCTCTAAGCTGGGGATAATAATATTTACATGATTTTGGAAAGCTTTGTAGTATTCTGATCCTCATAATAGCAATCTTCTTTATTAAAGGAAGAAATAAAACAAAAGTGTGAAAGTGTTGTTTAGGCATTCATTGAATAATTTGGGCCTTTTGACCTTCCATTTAATAGTAACATATACATCCAAAATTAGTCTCTTAATTCGGCAAAATTTTTTTGTATGTGAGAAATGTGTTCTTTCATTTTATTTTTTATTTATTATACTTTAAGTTCTGGGATACATATGGTATCCCAGGTTTGTTACATAGGTATACATGTGCCATAGGGGTTTGCTGCACCCATCAACCTGACAACTACATTAACTATTTCTCCTAATGCTATCCTTCCCCTTGCCCCCAACCCCCGACAGACTCCAGAGTGTGATGTTCCCCTCCCTGTATCCATGTGTTCTCCTTGTTCAACTCCCACCTATGAGTGAGAACATGTGCTGTTTGGTTGAATGACCAAGTCTCGCTCTGTGACCCAGGCTGGAGTGCAGTGGCATGATCTCAACTCACTGCAACCTCAGCCTCTAGGGTTCAAGCGATTCTCCTGCCTCCACCTCCTGAGTTAATTTTTGTATAAAGCATAAGGAAGGGGCCCAGTTCCAGTTTTCTGCATATGGCTAGCCAGTTTTTCCAATGCCATTTATTAAATAGGGAATCCTTTCCCCATTGCTTGTTTCCATCAGGTTTGTCGAAGATCAGATGGCTGTAGATGTGTGGTATTATTTCTGAGGTCTCTGTTCTGTTCCATTGGTCTATATATCTGTTTTGATAGTTTGAAGTCAGGTAGCATGATGCCTCCAGCTCTGTTCTTTTTGCTTAGGATTGTCTTGGGTATATGGGCTCTTTATTGGTTCCATATGAAATTTGAAGTAGTTTCTTTTCTAATTCTGTGAAGAAAGTCAGTAGTAGCTTGATGGGAATAGCATTGAATCTATAAATTACTTTGGGCAGTATGGCCATTTTCACAATATCGATTCTTCCTATCCATGAGCATGGAATGTTTTTCCATTTGTTTGTGTCCTCTCTTGTTTCCTTGAGCAGTGCTTTGTAGTTCTCCTTGAAGAAGTCCTTCACATCCCTTGTAAGTTGGATTCCTAGGTATTTTATTCTCTTCGAAGCAATTGCAAATGGGAGTTCACTCATGATTTGGCTTTCTGTTTGTCTATTATTGGTGTATAGAAATGCTTGTGATTTTTTGCACGTTGATTTTGTATCCTGAGACTTGCTGAAGTTGCTTATCAGCTTAAGGAGATTTTTGGGTTGAGAAGATGGGGTTTTCTAAATATACAATCATGTCATCTGCAAACAGCGATAATTTGACTTCCTCTCTTCCTATTTGAATACCCTTTATTTCCCTTGCCTAATTGTCCCGGCTAGAACTTCCACTACTCTGTTGAATAGGTGTGGTAAGAGATGGCATGCTTATCTTGTGCCGGTTTTCAAAGGGAATGCTTTCAGCTTTTGCCCATTCAGTATGATATTGGCTGTGGGTTTGTCATAAATAGCTCTTATTATTTTGAGATAAGTTCCATCAATACCTAGTTTTTTGACAGTTCTTATCATGAAGGGTTGTTGAATTTTATCAAAGGCCTTTTCTGCATCTACTAAGATAATCCTGTGGTATCTGTCTATCTGTGATGGATTACATTTATTAATTTGCATATGTTGAACCAGCCTTGCATTCCAGGGATGAAACTGACTTGATCATGGTAGATAAGCTTTTCAATGTGCTGCTGGATTCAGTTTGCCAGTATTTTATTGAGGATTTTTGCATCGATGTTCATCGATTTCAGGCCAGTAGGCCTGAAATTTCGTTATTGCTATTGTGCCTCTGCCAGGTCTAGGTATCAGGATGATGCTGGCCTCATACAATGAGTTAGGGAGGAGTCCTATTTTTCTATTGTTTGGAATAGTTTTAGAAGGAATGGTACCAGCTCCACTTTGTACCTCTGGTAGAATTTGGCTGTGAATCTGTCTGTCCTAGGCTTTCTTGTTTGGTAGGCTATTAATTACTTCTTCAATTTAAGAACTTGTTATTGGTCTATTCAGGGATTCGACTTTTTCCTAGTTTAGTCTTGAGAGGGTGTATGTGTCAGGAATTTATCCATTTCTTCTAGATTTTCTACTTTCTTTGTGTAGAGGTGTTTATAGTATTCTCTGACTAGGTCAGATTGATAACCCAGCCTTTTCAAAATGCTGAGGCCCTAAGCAGAAAACTAAATAAAGGGATGTACTGCACCTTTATGCACTGTATTTAATGTTTACTGGACACTGATGTTTGATATTTATTTGTCATTCTGGGTAAATCAAACTTAAAACATTTTTATTCTTGTTGTGAACAATATGATTTTGGTTTGTTTCATACTCAGAATTGTTGATCACTTTAGTAGCTTTGTCTAGCTTAGAGCAAAATAATTTTCTTGGGATGAAGTTAGATCATTTCTGCATTCACTTATTTATGGAGTATGTAAGTATTTCCAGTACATCTGAGAAAGAATAATCTATGTTATTTGCACCCTTTCTAGAGGAAATACTCCCCAGAAAACCCCTCATTATAGGATATTAAGGTATATCCCTGTTAAGATATATCCCTGTTAAGAAATAAGATTTCACAAATAATCCACAATTCTCAAGCACAAATATGTGAACTATTCAAATACATTCAAAGGACAAACAGATAATTTTTGGAATAAAGGATTGCTATGAGCCTGAACGTTTGTGTGCCCCCAGAATTCATATATTGAAGCTTAATCACCAATGTGATGGTAATAGGAGGTGGAACCCCTTGGAGGTGATTAAGTCATGAAGGTAGAGCCCATGAATGGGATTAGTGCCCTTGCAAAAGAGGTCCCAGAGAGCTGTGCTACCTCTTCCAATACCTGAGGATGAAGTTAAAAGGCATTTCTATGAATCAGGAAATGGGCTCCCATCAGACATATAATCTGCCAGCCCCTTGGTCTCAGACTTCCCAGCCTTTAGAACTGTGATAAATATATTTCTGTTGTTTATAAGCTGACCAGTTTATGGCATTTTGTAATGGCAACCCAAGCAAATGAAGACAGGGCATGAATAGACAACAAAAATGTGGGGTATGAAAAGCAACCATGTATGAAAAGACCTATTCATAAAAGATAAGTATCTTTTCAAACAGTGTTTTTCACACTTGGCTCCCATTATGCAGTAAAGATACCTCAAGAGATTTTTAAAAATTCTCTGAATATGCACCTTACCTCAGACATAGAAGATAAAAATCTCTGAAGTTGAGATAAAGATATTTGTATTTTAAAATACTGTCCCAGCTATTTTGGTGCATAACCGAAGTTGGGAACCCACTAACCAAATATATAATCTGGAAGATAATCTTATTTTTGTCAAAACCATGGGATTATAAAACAATTCTCATCACAATCATAGAAACATTTCCTAAAGTCAGTTGCAGTCAGGCCTGTGCCAAACACATTTTGCATGAAAGTACTTGTGTCTGCTGGGTTTCTAGTATATTGATTGACTCATGTTTGAATAATTAGCAAAAATAATTACATTTCCATATATAAAATGAATTTTGATCAGCTACAGAAAAATAAATGTATATCAGCAATAAATATAGAATTTTGTAACAATAATAAGCACCATTACTTATGCAGTGTTTACTTTGTGCCAACAATACACTTAAAGAACCTCAAAGGTCACAGTTGGCTGTGCAGGAGATCTACAAAATAGCAAATAGGAATCTGGATTTGTCCAAATAAAATATATTATCTTGGCTATTTCTGGTTATCCACTTCATCTTTTCACCACTCTGTTAGTGAGATGTTAGTAAATAATAGAATTATGGTGTAGAATTGTCATATGTCATTTACAGTTTCTGCATATTTACATTGGTTCTGTAATGGTTTACTCATGCTTGATTGACTTAACCTTCCTGTAAGTTATAAAGGACCACAACAGGTCATTATTAAAAAGAGTTATCTAACCTAAGTGGACTTCTCTAGCATATTAGTCATGCACAGATCCTGATATGGAAAACCAGATAGGAATATTCCTTACAAAATAGTTTCTGAACAGTGCCCACTATCAATTGAGTGTGCTCCATTTTATATCAATAAAGAAACCTTGGGGTTTTCTAAGGAGCAATTGCCTTTCTACCTGTCCCCTTTTGTCTTTCAGAAATCCCAAGCATCCTGAAATGGTTCTTGTTTCCTCTCATGCATACTTCTGAGAGGATTATTAATTGCCATAACCTATAAATGCAATGTTTTAAAAGTATAGGTAGATGCATCTATCATTGCCATTTATTTTTATAAAATTCCTGGAGACATAAGGAATGATAGGAGGACGATGACAATGTTGAGGATGACAATGATGATGATGATGATCATGACTACAAAAGAAGTAGAGAAAGAGGGAGGAAGAAGATAAGGTGATGATAGAGAAGAAAAGTAAGAGAGGAGCATAATCTTAGAATTTTTAATTGATTGGTTATTATGAACCAGGTGTAAAGTCAAGCATTTTATGTACTCTATGAAGTAGTGCTGCATTACTTCCATTGCCATATGCAGAGCCAGTTATGCAAGTGGCTCTAATCACAAAACTTAAAAAAGAGATGCTAGATCTCAAACTAATATCTGCTCAGATTTCAAAGACAACTTTACTAGAATTATATGCTTTTGGAAAAAATAGATAAACAGGAGTAGAAAGCTCAATTTGAAAAAAAAATTATATACTAGTAATTTCAGTCTCTGTATAAAGGAATTCTGGGTATCTGCAATTATGTTCACTTTTCAAGATATTTAGTAGAAAAGTAAACTGATAGTGATATTTGATAAATACTCATTTAACTGCATTTTCAGAATAGTGAATATATGCCTACTTAATTAAAAAATTTATTGTGAATAAAAAGATACTAGGTTTTCATTTATTTTTATCATGCAATATTAAGTATTAACATTAAAAACAATACTCATGACACCAAACATCTCACCATGCTGTGTTAAAAGACATTATAATTTGAAGTTAAGAATTAGAACATTTTTAATATTACAGCTTTTGGAGTGATAACTGTAGTTTGAAGAATAGTTAATTAATATAACTATTAATATAACTATTAATATAATAAGTTAATTAATATAATAAGTATTAATACTAATACTTAAAATTTTAAAAATACTATAAAACAGTCATGATAAGGTTTTATGATTTTTTATCCTTGAGAAGTTAGATCTTATATACTTAGCATGCCTTTTTCATATTTTGAAAACTCTAGGCCGGGCGCGGTGGCTCAAGCCTGTAATCCCAGCACTTTGGGAGGCCGAGACGGGCAGATCACGAGGTCAGGAGATCGAGACCATCCTGGCTAACATGGTGAAACCCCGTCTCTACTAAAAATACAAAAAACTAGCCAGGCGAGGTGGCGGGCGCCTGTAGTCCCAGCTTTTCGGGAGGCTGAGGCAGGAGAATGGCGTAAACCCAGGAGGCGGAGCTTGCAGTGAACTGAGATCGGGCCACTGCACTCCAGCCTGGGCGGCAGAGCCAGACTCCATCTCAAAACAAAAAAAAAAAAGGAAAACTCTATTGTTCCAAAGAGCACCTCTTTAAGACAAGAGAAACTTTTCCCTCTCAAATAGTTCTAGTACTGTATCATTAAAAAGTAATTGGACCTTAAGTTAAACCTTTTAATTTCTTGACTATCATTAAAAATTTATAATTGGAATTTTTGTATTATTCTTCCCTTAGAGTCCACAGATATACATTTTGGATATGTCACCTAGAGATGATGTAAGTGTTGTCAAGTTTCCTATCCTGGATTTTATGTTCTTCAGGATGAGAAACAAAGTACATAATTTGGCAAAAAGAAAAGTGATTCTCCCTTTGCCTAAGAGACAAATGTTTTAGTGAGGTACACAGTGAAAACACTACAAATTCCAACTGGTATGTGATGCTGTTCTAAATGTGGGAGGTAAGAATGTCTGGGGAAAAGGAATTGTCTGTGGAGGATGGGTGGGTCTGAATGAGTAGGAGTTTGTTCCAGAAATCTAAGAAACAGATGGAGTTTGGATTTGAAGCATGACTTAGATTCGAATGTACATCCAGAATAATCCACTGTTCCTCTATTTTTTAATTTTCCTAGTTGAACTTCCGCCTTTGATTTTTTGTGGGCTAATGTTTTTTCTGGTGCTCCTGTTGAACTTTTCCTGAGCCATTTTTAACAAATAATTATTCCTTTAATTATTTGATTACATAATTTCTTTTTCAAAATATAAGTAGAAATGGAAATGTATCCTTTTTACATATATAGAAGAGTTATCGGACTTTGAAAGGTCCAAGTGGCACAACATTGCAGCCTGGACTAGCAGGAGAGCCTCATTTTTCTCTGGATCTCACAGAAAGTTGGCAGACTTTTTAGGGTCAATTTAATAAATGGGCCTATTATAAACAGTATACACCGAAGTGGTATATGTAACCTTTCAAATCCAAAGAGTATACATATGTAGGATAAAGTTCAAATGCCACTAACATTTTTCACCTTGAAGTAACTAACCTACAAGTCTGAACTATTGTTTGCTAACCACTGTACAGAGATATCAGGCTTCAAGATTTATCTCTTTGTTCAGAAATATAATTTATAAAACTCAATAGCCAGTTAAATTATTGATGTATCCACACATGCATAATAGATCCATACATGCATAATAGATCCTTTGCCCTGTGTTGATTTATAATAGGAGTCAACAGCTAATTAAACTTATAATAACTATCTGACATATACTGAGAATAACCATAATCTATACCAGCCAATAAGCAATTTAAATAAGAATGTAATAGGAATCCCAATCCTTGAAGATTTAAAAATGTAATGATAGCATTATTGATTCCTTCAGGAATATAATAATTGCTTTTAGTTTACTATTTTAAAAAGCTGTGAATTGTCAATGGTTCCTTATATCTAAATTACTTTGAGTCCCCGAATGGAAAAGGCAACATGGGAATTGTGTCAGTACTTAAAATATTTTAGAGAGATTGTTTCTGTCCAATATGGCCAACACATATAGTAAATGTGTAACACAGACTGAGTATTGTCTACATAAGAAAAATAACTGGACAAAATAAAATAAAAAGATGCTTCTTAAGATATTTGACACCAGACAATAGAGGACAATCCTTGAGAGAGAGGACACAAATGAGGCAAGGTCTGTGATTGCCTAAGTTTACTGATTTGAGAGAATTTCCAGGCAACAGAGCAAGTAGAGGAAACCTAGGTAGGGCTTGGCATACTTTTCCATGTTGAGGAGACTGCCAATCATCCAGGAAGAACACGATTTCTAGAGTTCACAAGACAGTATTGGAGATGAGAGCTGCAAAGGGAGATAGCTCTGGAGATCTGTAGAAAGACCCTTCAAGCATTCATCAGAGTACTGATCAATGCAAGTATATGAAAACTAGCTGAGGCTTGGATATGAATTACCTGAAAGGATTAGAATAAATAACTTGAGGCAGGACGTGGTGGCTCACGCCTGTAATCCCAGCACTTTTGGAGGTCAAGATGGGCAGATCATGAGGTCAGGAGATCGAGATCATCCTGGCTAACACAGTGAAACCCCGTCTCTACTAATAACACAAAAAAATTGGCCGGGCATGGTGGTGGGCACCTGTAGTCCCAGCTACTCGGGAGGCTGAGGCAGGAGAATGGCGTGAACCCTGCAGGCGGAGCTTGCAGTGAGCCGAGATCAGGCCACTGCACTTCAGCCTGGGCAACAGAGCAAGACTGTGTCTCAAAAAAAAAAAAGAAAGTATCAAATTACTTCTCAGTAGCATATATGTATCCCATAACAAATGTTGAGACTACAAGATTACAGAAATATCCAGCACTCAATAAGGTAAAATTCACGGTGTCTGTTGTCCAGTGAAAAATTATCAGATAGGCAAATAGGCAAGAAAATACAATCCCTAATGGGGAGAAAATTAAATCAGTTGATGCTGATACAGATGTTAGAATTGGTATAAAAGTACACTAAAACAGTTACTACAACTTTATTTCATATGCTCATAAAGCTAGAGAAAAAGCCGAATATGTTAAATAATGACAAAAAGGATATAAAAATATAATCAAACATCTAGAGTTGAAAACTATGATGTCTGAGAGGAAAAAAGCACTGGATATTATAAACAGCATATTATATATTGCAGAAAAAACAGTGAACTTAAGACATAGCAACAGAAACTACTTTAAAAAATACAGAGGGAAAAATACTTACTTAAAAAAATAAACACAGCATCAACAAGCCTTGGGACAACTTCAGACAACCTAGTAACAATTGTAATTGGAGGCATGAAGGTTGTCAGGTAGGTGAGGGGAAGTGTTAGAAAAAATAATTGAAGATATAATATAAGAATTTCAAAATTTTCTGAAAACTATAAATCATGACTGCAAAATGTTAACACAAAATTTTATACATACATTATACATATATAAAGCACAAACAAAATTTTATATATACAGCAAATATTTATAAAATTTGTATATTATATATATACACATATATAATGTACCTTGGTGTATGTGTGGGTATACACACACATACACAGATACAGACACACACACCAAGCTATATCATAATCAAATTGGTTCAAAACAGAGGAAAAAAGCACATTATTTCTAGAACAAAGGTAAGCATGATAGCAGGTTTTTTGTGGAAGCAATGCAAGCAGTAAAACAACTGAGCAACACATTTAAGTAATTGAAAGAAAAAATCTTTCTACCTAGAATTATATACCCAGCCAAAATATCTTTGACAATAAAAGTTAAAAAAAAGTTGAAATAATTTGTCACCAGCAGGCCTGAGTAACAAGAAATCTTAAAGTTTCTCTTTAAGATGAGAAATTCTCTTTTTATTTAAGTTAATGTAGAAAACAATTGATGACTTATTCAAACATAATAATGTATTGTGGGGATTATAAAAATATAGAAGTAAAATATCTGACAGTAAAATAACTGTACAAAGACTGGGAGGGAAAAAATGAAGTATATTGTTTTAAGTTACTTCTATGTGGAATGAAATAATAGTACATGAAGTCAAGTTATGAAATTTAAGGTATATAAAATAAACTCTAAAAGGCCCATTAGAGAAACATGACAAAGTTATAGCAAACAAAGGAAATAAAGTAAAATGAAACCACAAAAATGTTAAATTAAAAAAGGCAGAAAAAGGGTGTAAAAAGGCTGAAAAAGAGGGAGAGAGGAACAAAGGACAGATAGAACAAATAGAAAATAAATAGAAAAATTTTAAATATAGAATCATCACATTAAATGTAAATAGAGCAAAAATGTCAGATAATGCCAAAATAGATAAAATGCAAGACTCAATGTAGATGCCTACAAGAAATCTTTAAATAAGGCACACATATGTAAATCGTGAAATGATAGAAAATTATATATCATGATAACATTAATTCAAAAAAATCTGGAGAGGCTACATTAATATCTGACAAAGAATATTTCAGAACAAAGAATATTACTAAAGATTAAAGATGGTAACTTTAAAATGATAAAGGGATCATTTAAGAGGTCATGGCAAACCTAAATGTTTATGCAACTAGTAGTAGAACCTCAAAATACATGAAACCGTAATTGATAGAATTTCAAGGACAAAAACAAAAATTGACAATTATAATCAGGGATATTAACACACTTAATTAAATTGAGATCTCAAAAAATTATCTGGAAAATCAGTAACCATATTTAGGACTTGAGCAGTAGTATTAAATAGATTAACTTACTTGACATTAATAGAATACTTTATCAAAGAACAAGATAATACACCTTCTTTTTAAGTCATCATGGAATATAATGTATATATTAGGCCATAAAGTAAATCTCAATAAATTTAAAAAGATTCAAGTCAGATAAAGTTTTTCTTACCAAAATGAAGTTAAAAATTATTAAAAGATCTCTGGAAAAATCCCTGGTACTTGAAAACTATATAACACACTTATAAGTAACCCACTTGTCAAATATATTTTAAACGGAATAGAATATTTTTTTTTTTTTTTTTTTTTTTTTTTAATTTTATTTAATTTTATTTTTATTATACTTTAAGTTCTAGGGTACATGTGCATAACGTGCAGGTTTGTTACATATGTATACTTATGCCATGTTGGTGTGCTGCACCCATCAACTCGTCAGCACCCATCAATTCATCATTTATATCATGTATAACTCCCCAATGCAATCCCTCCCTCCTCCCCCCTCCCCCCTCCCCATGATAGACCCCAGTGTGTGATGTTCCCCTTCCCGAGTCCAAGTGATCTCATTGTTCAGTTCCCACCTATGAGTGAGAACATGCGGTGTTTGGTTTTCTCTTCTTGTGATAGTTTGCTAAGAATGATGGTTTCCAGCTGCATCCATGTCCCTACAAAGGACGCAAACTCATCCTTTTTTATGGCTGCATAGTATTCCATGGTGTATATGTGCCACATTTTCTTAATCCAGTCTGTCACAGATGGACATTTGGGTTGATTCCAAGTCTTTGCTATTGTGAATAGTGCCGCAATAAACATACGTGTACATGTGTCTTTGTAGTAGACTAATTTATAATCCTTTGGGTATATACCCAGTAGTGGGATGGCTGGGTCATATGGTACATCTAGTTCTAGATCCTTGAGGAATTGCCATACTCTTTTCCATAATGGTTGAACTAGTTTACAATCCCACCAACAGTGTAAAAGTGTTCCTATTTCTCCACATCCTCTCCAACACCTGTTGTTTCCTGACTTCTTAATGATTGCCATTCTAACTGGTGTGAGATGGTATCTCATTGTGGTTTTGATTTGCATTTCTCTGATGGCCAGTGATGATGAGCATTTTTTCATGTGTCTGTTGGCTGTATGAATATCTTCTTTTGAGAAATGTCTGTTCATATCCTTTCCCCACTTTTTGATGGGGTTGTTTGTTTTTTTCTCGTATATTTGTTTGAGTTCTTTGTATATTCTGGATATTAGCCCTTTGTCAGATGAGTAGGTTGCAAAAATTTTCTCCCATTCTGTATAGAATATTTTTAAAAATCCAAGCATATGAAAATTTGTGGATTGTTGCTTACTTGGTCATTAGAGGGAAATTTGTAGCACTAAGGGGCTGTTTTTATGTCTATATAAATGTCTTGAATTAATGACCACAGCTTCCACCTTAGGAATCTAGAATACAAAAATAAATGATACTTAATGTAAGAAGAAGAAAATAATGAATATTAGAGTTGAAATCAATAAAGTGGAAGATAATTTAAAAATACAGAAAAACGATGAAACCAAACTGAGTAGCCCTATACCTATTTGAATTTGCAGTTAAAATATTTATCTAAAGAAAACTCTAAATGGTTTTCTTACAACAAAACACTTAGAAAGATATAACACCTTTTCTATACAAACTTTTTCAGGAAATTGTTTAGGAAAGAATACAATTTCAGCAATGTCCTCTCTTAAAACCAAAGACATTACAAGAAAAGAAACTGCAGACAAATATTCTTTTTAAACATAAAATTGTACAAATAAAATGTATAAATATATTTAAAAGGCACTGGGTGCGGTGGCTCATGCCTACAATCCCAACACTTTGGGAGGTAGAGGTGGGTGGATCAGTTGAGGTCAGGAGTTTGAGACAAGCCTGGCCGACATGGCGAAACCCCATCTGTACTAAAAATACAAAAATTAGCTGGGTGTGGTGGTGGGCGCTTGTAATCCCAGCTACTTGGGAGGCTGAGGCAGGAATTCAAGAATCGCTTGAACCCAGGAGGCGGAGGTTGCAGCAGTGAGCCAAGATCGTGCCACTGCACTCAAAGCCTGGGCAACAAGAGCAAAACTCCATCTCAAAAAAACGAAAAAAAAAAAAAAAAAAAAAAAAAAAAAAAAAAGAAAGGATAGTACATCATGACCAAATAAAGTTTATCTCAGGAATGTATGAACAGTTTAGCTTTAAAATATCAAGTAATATTAACCACCATATGAACAAATGAAATAAAATACCACCACATGATTATCTGAGAGACAGAAAAAGCATTTGACATTATCAAATACAAATTCCTAATGTAAAACTCTCAGCAAAATGGAAATAGAAGGGAATAATTCTCAACTTGGTAAAGGGGCATCTTTGAGGAACCTACTTCTAGCAAACACCATCTTTATCTTTACTAGTGAATGACTGAATATTTTTCCCTCATTATGAAAAGAATGTCAGGATTTCTTCTTTTACTACTTCTATTCAACACTGTACTAGCCATTCCATGAAGTAAGAAAAAGAAATATCAATTTTTTAAACAGGAAAAAATGAAATATAACTATTATTTAAGATAATTTGATCATCTATATAAAAAAATTCTACGGAAGCTATGAAAAAAGCTACTAGAACTAATATGTGAATTAATATATTTGCCACATGTAAAAGCAATATAAAAATTTAGTATTTATCTGTACACTGACAATGACCTATTCAGGAAATTAAATTTAAAATATCATTTAGAATAGCATAAAAATATGATAAATTTGAGACAAAAATGACCAAAACTATGTGAGACCTATACCATGAAATCTATAAACACTGAAAAGAGAAATTAAAAATAACCTAAATGGAAAGATACATTGTGTTTATGAATTGAAAAACTCAGTATGTTATAGTGTTAATTCTCCCCACATGGATTTATAGATTTGGTGTGATTTCAATCAAAATTCTACTTTAAAATTAATTTGTACATTTAACATACAAGGAAGTGGAATTACCAAAATAAATTTTAAGAAGAAGAAGACAGGTGGAGAATCAATACTCCTGATTCTAAAATTTATTATAAGGCTGAATTAATCAAGAGATAGATAAATATATCAATGGAATGAAGTGTCTAGGGCTAGACATATGGATGCACAACAGCTGATTTTCAACTAAAGTCCTAAGTTCCTTTAGTGGAGAAATGACAGTATATTTAAAGAATAATATGAAATAATTGGATAAGCATACGCAAAAAAATAAACTTAGATCTTTACCTCACACTACATAAAAGGTATATCAAAATGGGTGATAGAATTAAATGTATCATCTAAAATTATAAAACTTCTAGAAACATAGAGATAATTGTTTGTAACTTTTGTTTAATGAAAGGTCTCAGATGTGTCAACAAAATTCATCTATTAAATTTTAAAAAATGAGATTCATAAAAATCACAAACTTCTGCTCTCAGACATGTTGAGAATGAAAAGATAAGACACGGGCTCTGACAACATTTTGCAAATCACAGCAATAAAGTACTCATACTCAGAAATCTCAGAATTCAACAGTACGAAAACAAAGCAATTTTTTAAATGGGCAAAGCATCCCACCAAGGAAGACATACAGGGGACAAATAAACACATAAAAAGATACACTGCATAATTAGTCATTTGGCAAATGCAAGTTAAAACCATAGTATGGTATGCTTATAAACTTATTAGACCATCATTTCATACACCTGCATTGAGGGACTGCAGAGAACAACCATCAAAGCTGTTTCAAAGAGACTTGCACTGCTTTGTGTAGTGTACTTCTGCATCCTGTGATGAGGGTGTTCTGGGTTACCAGTCTGTCAGCATTTGGATGTATGTGAATGGGTCCCACAAGATGTATGTTCTTGCACTTTTTGTATCTTCCAAGTTTTTTTTTTTTTTTTGGTCATTTATTTATTTATTTATTTATGAATGAATGACAGGGTAGTGGTCTTGCCCAGGCTGGAACTGGAGTGGTAATGCCACAGTCATAGTTTGTTGCAGGCTTGATCTCCTGGGCTTAAGGGATCCTGCTGCCTCAGCCTCCCATGTAGCTAGGAATACAATTGTACACTACTTTCCTACATTTTTTTAAAGAAATTTCAGGCATCTCCATTGAGGTCAGGACATGCCAGTAATTTTAAGTCAGGTTTTCAGTCAATCAAACCATTGACTGTTGGGTGTTCAAGTTAGCACACTGAATTCAGAAACGCTGGTAATTTTACCTGCATTGATAAATTCAACCTAGTCTGAGATTATATTCCTTGCTTATTGGTCTAACATTCACAGATTCTTTTTTTTACATCTATTTCCATGCTTTTGCTAAAACAAATTGCCAATAATATACACACTTTTTGTGTAGTTTTTTTTTCCTCTAAGTTTTAATTTGAACTTTACTCCAGGAAAAGGCTGGAATTAGATTCTAGTTATACATGTGAAAATAAAGCAGGGTGGTAAACTGAGACACAGTTATCTTGCTTTTGCAGAGTAAATGCTTTAGGCTTGGTCATTACAGAAACTTAAATAAAGTAAGGACTAACCTATCAGCCAGGAGAGCAATTGTTACTTCTTTCTGCTGGCAAGAGCTCAGTAGAATTTAGTGGTTGATAGTCATTGGTTTGATATCATCTAATCTTATAAATATTCTATTTCTCAGTTTACCCTTTTTCCTAATTTCCCAAGTTCAGCTAGTGTGTTTGTAAATATTATTAATAGTCAATTTTTCAACCATTTTGCCTTTTCAGTTCTGCTGCAATTGATAAAGCTTATTATTGAATGGTCTTGGACAAGGGCTTCAATCTTATTTTCATTCTTTAGGCCCATACTCAGTTATTTAAAAAAAAGGAAGCCAGTACCAGAGTCCTAGAATTTCAGGATAAAAATTTTATTCAATCATAGCAGCTATTGAATCAAGATTTATACTTCATGGGCACAGGAGTTCACAGATAATAATGCACTGTTTTGACACTGTTGCAGGGACTGTTGTCTTACTATTCTTCGATTGTAGCTATTCCACAGTATTCAGATCCATCCATGTCAGATTAACAATCCTAAATTCCTAACATTGAATGTCTAACACCTGCAATGACTTTACAGGATCAATATCCTTTAGATAATTTTGGAAGTTGCAAAAAACTGATAATTTGCTGGCCAGTTGTTTTTTTTTAAAGGGTGTTCATTAAAGAATACTGAATATCTAACATGATTAGTAGGAATATTAGAGGAAAAACAAAACAAAATTTGAGGCTAAACTTGTAGATAAACATCTAAAATTATGCTGCAAAACTAACTTCATAGGAAAATGATTTCTGGGGCTTCCTCTCAAAAGTAAATGTCAAGAAATCAACTGACCACAATGCTTCTATTATTACTACCAGTACCAATGTCACCTCTGGATGGCAAATCTGATCTTAGTACCTCTACTTTCAAGTCTGGAATTCCATATTTCAGGTTTACAGAATGGAAGAGGGTATATGATGTGATTAATTAACCTTTGAAACATGAGCAAGTACTTCAAAGATGGTTAGGAAAAATAAACTTTTGCCACCCTGGTCCCCAGAACCCACTCACAATTCTCATTTATAAAGTTAAAAACTGTTCTGGGTTCTTGTATTTCCTTCTATAATTTTGTATACAATTAAACACATTTTAAAACATAGGTAGTGTCATATTGTTTTAAAAAAAGATAGTTTTGCCCATAGTATACCATATTTACCGTACAGATGATCCACTCTATTTTTCTACAAGTAAATAGGATTTCCTTATCGTACATGTATTCTTAATTTAGTCCAAAAGTTGTAGAATTTAAGGCTATGACAGAAATAGAGAACTAGTTATCACCTAGAGATTCTATATTTTAAACCAGTGATAATACGCGATTGGACTTGGTATTGTTTCCCTTTTGTAAGAGTAGGAACATATTTTCAATTGTCTGAAACTTGAAAATATTATGTTAGGAAGAGAGCGCATAACTATTGAGTAATCAAAAGAACAGAGTATAATGGGTACTTGTCATATTTTGGCCAGCTAAGTTCTGAACTACATTCCTGTTTAGAGAAAACCTTTATATGTTGGTTTTAGTGAGTGGAGAGCAGATAATCCTTCCTCTTACTCCCTGGAGCTATGCTTTAGAAACATAACCTAGGCTCAGTCAATCATTTGCTCCTGATATGACTTAGAAATTTGAGAGTGTTTAAAATACATAGGAAAATTTGGAATTTATTCACAATGACAGAAATGGAGTTGAGATGTTGTTGATCACAGCAGGAAATGTCATCATAAGAATTTTGTAAATGAAGATTTAATAAGTTCATGTGTATAAACCACTTAGAACACTACCTTCCACAGAGCAGATCCTAGGTAAGTGTTTATTATTAATAAGTGAAAGAATATTTCAGGTTTTACCAAAACTACAATTAAAAGCATTTTACCAGCCTAGGGATTCAAATTTAAAATCTCTCCTTGTTACAGTAATTTTACGCCTTTGTAGCTTAGTTTGTATTTGCTTGCATGTGAAATAAATATTTTATTAAACTGGACATTCACATTAACCAATGAGTCAAAGTATAACTAACCTTCAGTAATTTACTCTTGTGAAGGTCAACACATGATTTATCACTTTGGACGTTTTGTGAGTTTTGAAGGTAGACTTGCAATAATGAACACAGCACTAGTGCAACACACAGACAGCTTTGCTCCATTAATCATCTCATTGGGAAGAAAATAAGAGCTGGTGTGTGGTTCTTAATAACCACAAAGCCAAATGCAATAAGTCTGGTTACTCAAATGTAGCTGATCTGTTCGATTTATTTCGCCTCATTTAGCTCCTGACCTAACTGGAGTCAGTCCTGGAATATTGTGCAATGCTTTAGGAAGTCCAGGTTGGGGAGTGCTGGTCACATAGTACACACCATCTACTGTTTTGCATTTTGTTTCTAGGATTTCTGGAATTCAGTGTACTTGAGTACTGCCAAAGTGTGTCCTCAATTAAGATAAATATATTTTATCCTTTCTCTCTCTTTCTCTTTCTTTGTCTCTCTTTTACTCTCTCTCTACGTGAATAGTAAAAGGAATTTTTTTTTACTTTTTCTTATATGTATTTTATATGTATTTTTTATTTCAACAGCTTTTGGAGTACAAGTGGTTTTTGATTACATAGATGAATTTTATAGTGGTGAAGTCGGAGACTGTAGTGCACCTGTCACCTGAGTAGTGTACATTGTACCCAATATGTAGTTTTATTATCCATCACCCCCTCCCTCTACAGTCTTGAGTCTCCAGTATCCATCATACCACTCTGTATGCCTTCGTGTATCCATGGCTTAGCTCCCCATTGTAAGTGAGAATATACAATATTTGATTTTCCATTCCTGAGTTATTCCACTTAGAATGATGGATTCCAGCTCCTTCCAGGTTACTGCAAAAGACAAGATTTTATTCTTTTTTGTGACTGAGTAGTATTCCATGATGTATATATACCACATTTTCTTTATCCAATCAGTTGATGGACACTTAGGTTGGTTCCATATATTTGCATATGTGAAGTATGCTGAGATAAACGTATGTGTGCAGGTGGCTTTTGATACAACAACTTCTTTTCATTTGGGTAGATACTCAAGAGTGGGATGGTTGGATTGAATGGCAGATCTATTTTAGTTCTTTGAGAAATCTGCATATTGTTTTCCATAGAGATTGTACTAATATACATTCCTATGAACAGTATATAACTGTGCCCTTTTCACCACATTCGTGCCAACCTTGATTATTTTTTGAAGTTTTATTAATGGCAATTCAAGCTAGAGTAAGGTAGTATCTCATTTTAGTTTTAATTTGCATATTTCCCTGAAGATTAGTGAAGTTGAGTATTTTTTCATATGGTTGTTGGCCATTTGTATATTTTCTTTTGAGAAACATCTATTCATGTCATTTGTCCACTTTTTGATGAAGTTATTTTTTTTCTTGCTGATTTGTTTGAATTCCTTGTATGTTATGGATATTAGTTCTCTGTTGGATGTATAGTTTGAAAATATTTGCTACCATTCTGTGGGTTGTCTGTTTACTCTGATGATTATTTCTTTTGCTGTGCAGAAGTTTTTTAGTTTAATTAGGTCCCATTTATTTTCGTTTTTGTTGCATTTGGTTTTGGGATCTTAGTAACACATTCTTTGCCTACACCAGTGCCCAAAAGTGTTTTTCCTAGGCTCTCTGCTAGACTTTTTATGGGTCTGGTCTTAGAGTTAAGTATTTGATCCATACAGTGTTGACTTTTTTAGATGGTGAGATATAGGGATCCAATTTCATTCTTCTACATGTGGCTATCTTGTTTTCCCAGCACTATTTATTAAATAGGATGTCCTTTCCACAAGTTACGTTTTTGTATGCTTTGTCAAAGATCAGTTGGCTTTAAGTATTTGGCTTTTTTCTGGGTTCTCTCTTCTGTTCTATTGGTCTATGTATATACCTTTATGCCAGTGCCATGCTGTTTTGGTTACTACAGCCTTGTAGTATAATCTGAAGTCAGGTAATGTGATGCCTTCATATTTGTTCTTTTGGCTTAGGATTGATTCAGTTATTTGGGCTCTTTTTTGGGTTCCATATGAATTTTAGGACTTTTTTCTAATTCTGTGAAAAATTATGTTGATATATTGAAAGGAAATACATTAAATATGTACATTGCTTTTGGCAGTATGGTCATTTTCATGATACCGATTCTTGTGGTCCATGAGTATGGGTTGCATTTCCATTTCTTTGTGTCATCTATGATTTCTTTCAGCAGTGTTTTGTAGCTAATCTTGCAGAGATCATTTATTTCCTTGGTTATGTGTATTTGTAGGTATCATTTCTTTTGCAGCTATTGTAAAAGGAATTGAGTCGTTGATTTGAATCTCAGGTTGGTTGTTGGTGGTGAATAGGAATAATAACTGATTTGTATACATTGATTTTGTCACCTGAGACTTTGCTGAATTCATTTATCTAATCTAGTAGTCTTTTGGTGGAGTCCTTAGGATTTTCTAGGTGTATGATTGTATCATCAGCAAACCGGGATAGTTTGACTTCCTCTTTTCCAATTTGGGTTCACTTTATTTCTTTCTCTTGTCTAATCTCTCTGACTAGGACTTCCAGTCATATGTTTAATAGAAGTAGTGAAAGTGGGCATTCTTGTCTTATTCCAGTTCTTAGAAGGGATGCTTTCAACTTTTCTTCGTTTCATATGATGTTAGCTATGGGTTTGTTTTATACAACTTTATTATTTTGAGGTATGTTTCTTCTATGCCTAGTTTTTTGAGGGTTTTTATCAGAAAGGGATGTTGGATTTTATTGAATGCTTTTTCTGGGTCAGTTGAGATGATGATATTATTTTTGTTTTTAATTCTGTTAATGTGATGAATCACGTTTGTCGACTTTTGTGTGTTGAACCATCCCTGAGATGACAACCACTTGATTATGCTGAATCATCTTTTTGATGTCCTAGTATGTTGTTGAGGGTTTTTGTATCTAAGTTCATCAGGGACATTGGTCTGTAGTTTTGTTTTTGTTGTTGTTATGTCCTTTCCTGGCTTGGGTACCAGGGTGATATTGGGTTCATAGAATAAATTGGGGAGGAGTCCCTCTTTTTCAATATTTTGAAATAGTTTCAGTAGGTTTGACACCATTTCTTCTTTGAATGTCTGGTAGAATTTGGCTGTTGTTCCATTTGGCTCTGGCCTATTTATTTTTGGAAATTTTTATATTACTGATTCAATCTTACTGCTTGTTACTGGTCTGTTCAGGATTTCTATTTCTTCCTGATTCAAGCTATGAGGGTTGTATGTTTCCAAGAATGTATCCATTTCCTACTTTATTTACCTTTTCGAAGAACCAAATTTTTGCTTTATTGTTCTTTTGTACTTATTTGGTTTGGTTTCATTTAGTTCAGGTCTAATGTTGATTTATGAGTCTGGGATCTCCAGAGTTAGGTGCATATATGTTTAGGATTGTAATATCTTCTTGGTGAATTGATCCTTTTATCATTGTACAATGACCTTCTTTGTCTTTTTTTACTGTTGTTGCTTTAAAGTCTGTTTTATCTAATATACGAATAGCTACTCCTGCTCACTTTTGGCTTCCATTTGCATGAAATATCTTTTTCTTTTTCCATGTCATTACCTTGAATCTAAAATAATAGTTATGTGTTAGGTGTGTCTCCTGAAGACAGAAAATGTTTGGTTGGTAATTTGTTATCCATCTGGAAATCTGTATCTTTTAAATGGAGCATTAGACCATTTACATTCAATGTTAATATTGAGATGTGAGGTACTGTTCCACTCATCATGTTGGTTGTTAACTAGGTATTTTGTTCTCTTCATTGTGTTATTATTTTATAGGCTCTGTGAGTTTCATGCTTTTAAGAGGTTCTATTCTGGTGCATACCAACCTTTTGTTTCAAGCTTTAGAACTCCTTTTAACATTTCTTGCAGGGCTGATATAGTAGTGAAAAATTTCCTCAGCATTTGCTTGTCTGAAGTACAATATATTTTTTCTTCTTTTATGAAATGAGTTTTGCTGGATACAAAATTCTTGGTTGGCAGTTATGCTGTTTAAGAAGGCTAAAGATAGGACCACAATCTCTTCTGGTTTGTAAAGTTTCTGCTGAGTACTTTTTTATATATTTATGAAAGAAAAAATATTACCATTAGATGAATTCTAAAATTTGTCTCAATTTTTATACTAAATAGTATACTCTTCATTTTATAGATGAAGAAACTGAAATCTAAAATTGGTAGTGACTTGTTCAAGGTCAGATGCATAATAAATGGCAGAAATGTACTAAAATCTAGATTTTGATGCCATAGCTAATGGCACTCACTTTTTTTCACAATAGTTACTCACTTTGTTGCCTCGTAACAGTGGACACTTTATAGCTCATCACAATGAAGAGTAATTTCAATATCCTTGGATTTCCAATTCTACTTTTTGACTCCAGTAGCAATAAAATGGATATTATTTTATAGTAAAAAAACACTATAGATGAAGCTCATTGAGCCCTGATAGCTCCTATTTGTCAATGTTAATATAGATTTATTATGAATATGATTGCCCTAATGAATATCTGTTCATTGTTGTCAAAGCCACATAATGAAGAGCCTGTAATGATTTGTATATTAAGCTGAGTCCAGGTTCAATGAACATGTCTAATTCATTTTGATACAAACTGCATCAGTAGAGTTGGAGCCACGGATTTTCAATAAAGCATGAACTAAAGCCAGTATTAAAATTTTTAAACATAAGTTGTTTATGTAATTGTATAATGTGCCTTTTTCTTATAAACTATAACTATTAACTTGTTCATTTTTTGAGGGTATACCTAAAGCATTTGCCACATGCAAGACAGGATTTGTAAGGATAATATTATTAAGTATTATTCTAAAATTATATTTTACTACTCTTCCCAGTTTAAGGATATAGTGAGTACTAATTTTATTCCTGTAAATTTTTTTTTTTTAGCATTTGGGGATATTTCTACTCACAAATATTTGCTTCAATAATTATATCCTTGTGTATTTTCTGGTAGTTTTCTGTGACTCAACTCTTTGAAATTTCTAAACTTAAGAACATTTTGAGAAAAGTACCATTTTCAATTTTATAAAGATAAGCACCTGCTTGTTTGGAAGCTTATGAAAATCTTACTCAAAACTTCTTGCTTGGTAGAGATGTGGAGCAAGATGGCTAATAGAATCCTGGATTGACCATCATCTCTGCAGGAATACCACATTGAAAAATCCTCCACACACACAAAAAAAGCACTTTCATAGGAACCAGAGATCAGGTGAGTAGTCAAAGTACCTGGTTTTAACTTCATATCACTGATATAGTCACTTAAAAGAGTAAGAAAGAGAGTCTTGAATTACCAATACCACTCCTTTCCCATTCCCCTGGCAGTGTTGGTTGTTGTGGAGACAGAATCTTTGTACTTGGGGAAGGGAGAGCACAATGATGGTGGGATTTTGTCATTGAAACTCAGAGTTGCCCTGTCAGAACTGTAGTACCAAGCGGAATTCAGTTGTCCCCCACAGAGGGAGCATTGAGACCAGCCCTAACCAAAGGGGAATCACCCAACTCAGTGGTCAGAATTGATTTTTGGAAAGCCTTGCCACAATGTGCTAAAGTGTGCTGAGATCCTAAATAAACTTGCCATGCAGTCTGTGCCACAAGGTCTGTAATTCCTGGGAAAGTCCAGGTGCTGAGCTGGGCTCAGAGCCTGTGGTCTTGTGGGGCACATAATCCATTGAGACACCAGCTGGGAGAGACAAGGGAGTTCTTGCACCACCTATAACCCAACCCAAGGCAATGCTGCTTGTAGGTCCAGGAGTTACTCCTTCGTTCTGCTTGAGGAACAGAGAAAGGAGAGTAAAGAGGGCTTTGTCTTACAACTTAGAAATCAGCTCAACCACAGTAGGATAGGACTCCAGGCAGAGTCCTGAGGCCCCGATTCTAGCCCCTAGTTTATTGGCAATATTTTTATACCCACACTGGGTCAGAAGGAAATCTGCTGCCTTGAAGGGAAGTACCCAGCCCTGGCAGCATCATCACTTACTGACTGAAGAGATTTGGGGCCCTGAATAATCAGCAGCAGTACCGAGGATGTACTCATGGTAGTCTGAGTGAGACTAAGAAACATGCCAGATTCAGATGTAACACAGAACATTTTTAGCTGTAATGGCTATAGGGAGAGACCTGCTTGAGAAAAGAGCAGCAAGAGTAAAGGGGAATTTGTCTCGAAGCTTAGGTGTCAGCTTAGCAACAGTGGGGTAGAGCAAAAAGAGAACTCTTGAGGTCTCTGATTCCAGGCCTTAGCTCTTGAGTGGCATTTCTGGGCCGCCTTGGACCAGAAGGGAGCCCACTGCCCTAAAAGGAGAGTACAACCCTGGCAACATTCACCATAAGCTTAACGAGGAACCCTATGGCCTTCAGTGGACATTGGTGTTAGCCAGGAATACTCACCATAGCTCAGGGGCACTGGTGGTCATGGAGAGAGACTCCTCTGCTTGTGAAAGTGGAGGGAAGAGTGGGAAGGAATTTGTCTTACGGCTTGGATGCCAGCTCAGCTGCAGTAGAATAGAGCACCAGGTGGAGTCCTAAGATTTCTGACTGCAGGCCCTGGCTCCCAAATGGCATCTCTGGACATGCCCAGTGTCAGGAAGAACTTGTCACCCTGAAGGAAAGGACACAAGCCTAGCTAGCTAGCTTTGCCACTTGGTGATTGTAGATCCCTCAGGCCTTGAACAAACATAAGTGGTAGCAAGGTAGTGATTACTGCAGACCTTAGGCGAGAAACTGTGCTGTGCTGGCATCAGTTCTGACCCAGCACAGTCCCAGTGGTGGTGGTCACAGGGGTGCTTATGATACACCTCCACCAGCTCCAGGCAGCTCATCATAGACAGAGAGACTTTTTTTTTTTTTTTTTTTTTTTTTTTTTTTTTTTTTTTTGTGGGGAGAAAGTAAGGGAAGAGTTTCTACCTGAAGTTCAGAGAAATTGTTTGGATCATATCCAGGACCACAAAGGCAATACCTCTACGGATCTGTAAGATCCCCAAGTGTTACTGGGCTTGGGGCAATTCTGGGCTTTCTCTAATGCAGAAATGGTGTCACTGACCGAAAACTTAGATCACAAAACTCAAGTCACTTTGAATACCTGGAAAACCTTTTTAAGAAAGGAAGGCATAAACAATCCCAGACAATGAAGACTACAATAAATATGTAGTTCTTCAATGCACAGACACTGATGAACATCACAAGCATCAAGTGCATCCAGAAAAACATGACCTCACACAATAGACTAAATAAGTCACCAGGCACTAATCCTGGAGAGATAAAGGTATGTGACCTTTCATACAGAATTTGAAATATCTATTTTGAGGAAACTCAGTGCAATTCGCAATGACACAGAAGAAATTCAGAATCCTATGAAATAAATTTTACAAACAAATGTAATTCCTATTTTATTTTATTTTATTTTATTTTATTTTATTTTATTTTTTGAGATAAAGTCTCACTTTGTCACCCAGGCTGGAGTGCAGTGGCGTGATCTCAGCTCACTGCAACCTCCACCTCCTGGGTTCAAGCAGTTCTCCTGTCTCAGCCTCTTGTGTAGCTGTGACTAAAGATGTGCAACACCCTGCCCAGCTAATTTTTGTATTTTTAGTAGAAATGGGGTTTCACCATGTTGGCCAGGGTGGTCTTGAACTCCTGACCTCAAGTGATCTGCCTGTCTTGGCCTCCCAAAGTGCTGGGATTACATGAATGAGCCACCACACCAGGCCTGAAACAGTTTTTAAAATCAAACAGAAATTCTAGAGTTGAAAAATGCACTTGACATAATGAAAACTGCATCAGAATCTTTTAACAATATAATTGATCAAGCAGAAGGAATTAGTAAGCTTAAAGACAGGCTACTTGAAGACAGGAGACAAAAGAAAAAAAAATTAAAAAGACTGAAGCACTTAAGATCTAGAAAATAGTCACAAAAGGGCAAATCTAAGAGTTACTGGCCTTAAAGAGGAGTTAGAGGGAGAGATAGGTGTAGAATATTTATTAAAAGGCATAACAACAAACTACTTCCCAAACTTCGAGGAGATTTTAATATTCAAGTACAAAAATGTTATAGAACACCAATCAGATTTAATGCAAATAAGACTACCTAGGGTTATTTAATAATCAAACCCCAGGTCAAGAATAAAGAAAGTATCCTAAAAACAGCAAAATAAAAGAAATAAATAACATATAATAGACTAAAATACATCTGGCAACAGACTTTTCAGTGAAAATTTTACAGGCCAAGAGAAAGTGACATCATATTTTTAATGTGATGAAGGAAAAAAGTCTTTTATCCTTGAATAGTATAACTGATGAAAATATTCTTCAAATGTAAAGGTGAAATAAAGACTCACCTAGACAAACAAAAGCTGAAAGATTCGCTCAACACAAAACCTGTCTTACAAGAAATGCTAAAGGGAGTTCTTCAATCAGAATAAATAGGATGTGAATGAGTAGTAAGAAATCACTTGAAGGTGCAGAACTCATTAGTAATAGTAACTACACAGAAAACACAAAATATTATAACATTGCAATTGTGGTATGTAAAGTATTCATGTCTTCAGTAGAAAGACTAAAAGATGAACTAATCAATAATAACTATAACTTTTGAAGCCATAGACAGTACAATAAGATAGAAACAACAAAAAGTTAAATAACAGTGGGATAAAGTTAAAGTATAGAATTTTTATTAGTTTACCTTTGCTTGTTTGTTTGGTTATGGAATCAGTGTTATCATTTGTTCAAAACAAGGGATTTAAGATATTATTTGCAAGCCTCATAGTAACCTCATATCAAAAACATACAACAGAAATGCAAAGATAAATACCAAGATATTTAAACATACCACTAGAGAAAATCACCTTTACTAAAAGGAAAACAGGAAGTAAGGAAAAAAGAAAGGGAAGATTACAAAACAACCAAAAAACAAATAACAAAATGGCAGGAGTAAGTCCTTACTTATCAGTGATAACATTGTAAATGGAATAAACTGTGTACTCTAGGGGTGTCCAATCTTTTGGCTTCCCTGGGCCACATTGGAAGAAGAAGAACTGTCTTGGGCCGCACATAAAATACACTAAGACTAATGATAGCTGATGAACTTAAAGTCACAAAAACTCATAATTTTAAGAAAGTTAAAGAAATTGTGTTGGGCCGTATTCAAAGCCATACAGGGCTGCATTTAGCCTATAGGCCACAGGTTGGATAAGCTTGCTCTAGTCAAAAGACATAGATTGGCTGAATGGATAAAATAACAAGACCCAATTAGCTCTTCCTTGTAAGAAATACAATTCACTATGAAGATACACAGAGTAAAACGAAGAGATGAGAAAGATATTCCATGTCAATGGAATTTTAAAAAGAGCAGGAGTAGCTATACTTATATCAGACAAAATAGATTTCAGGACAAAAATTATGAAAAGAAACAAAGAAGACAATGATATAATGATAAAAGGGGTCAATTTAGCAACAGGATATAACAATTTTAAATATATATGCACCCAATGCTAGAACACCAGATAGATAAGGCAGAAATCAGAGCTAAAGAGACAGATAGGCCTTAATACAATAGCCAGAGACTTTAACACCCTGCTTCAGCACTGACGATTATCCAGACAGAAAATAAAGAAACAGTGAACTTAATCTGCACTATTGACCAAATGGACCTAATAGATATTTACAGAACATTTCACCCAATGGCTACAGAATATGCATTCTTGTCCTCAGCAGATGGATCATTCTCAAGGATAGACCATAAGTTAGGTGACAAAACAAATCTTAAAATATTCAAAAAAATGAAAATTATATTAAGTATCTTCTCTGACCACAATGGAAAAAAACTAGAAATCAGCCAAAAGAGGAATTTTGGAAATTATAAAAACATTTGAAAATTAAATAATATGCTCCTGAATGACCAGTAGGTCAATGAAGAAATTGCAAATGAACTTTAAAAAATTTCCTGAAACAAATAATAATGGAAACAACATCCTGAAACCTGTGTGATACAGTGAAAGCACTAAGATGAAAGTTTATAGTTATAAGCACATACATCTAAAAAGAAAAATTTCAAATAACATATTAGTGCATCATAAAGAGCTACTAGAAATCAAGAGGAAACTAAACCCAAAATTAGTAGAAACAAAGAAATAATAAAGAGCAGAGCAGAAGTCAAACTGAAATGAAGAAAACAATAGGAAAGCTCAACGAAATGGAAAGTTGGATTTTCAAAAGGTAAACGAAGCTGACAAACTTTAGCCAGGCTCTATTAGTCCATTGTTGCATTGCTGTAAAATACCTGAGATTGGGTAATTTATTTAAAAGAGAGGTTTAATTGGCTAACAATTTCATAGGCTGTATAGGAAGCATGATGCTGGCCATCTGTTTGGCTTCTGAGGAGGCCTCAGAAAACTTACAATTATGGTGGAAGGTGAAGAGGAAGCAGGCTTGTCTTATATGGCCAGAGCAGAAGAAGGAGAGAGAGTGGGAGGTGCCACACACTTTTAAAGAAGCAGATGTCAAGAGAACTCACTGAATATATAGTACCAAGGTGGGTGGTGCTAAACCATTTATGAGAACTCCACCCTCATTACACAATCATCACCCACCACGCCCCATCTCCAACACTGGGAATTACAATTAGACATGAGATTTGGACAGAGACACAGATCAAAACAGTGTCATTCACCCTGGCCCTTTCCAAATCTCATGTCTTGTTCATATTACAGAATACAATCATGCCTTCCTAACATTCCTCCAAAGTCTTAACTCATGCCAGCATTAATTAAAAGTCCAAATTACCAAATCTTATCTGAGACAAGGCAAGTCCCTTCTGCCTATAGGCCTGTAATCAGAAACAAGTTAGTTACTTCCGTGATAAAATGGAGGTGCAGGCATTGGGTAAATACTTGTGTTCCAAAAGGGAGAAATTGGCCAAAAAAAGGGGGTAACAGGCCCCATATGAGTTTGAAATCCAACAGGGTGGACATTAAATCTTAAAGCTCCAAAATAATCTCCTTTGACTTCATGTCTCATATGCAGGGAACACTGATGCAAACAATGGGCTCCCAAGGCCTGAGGCAGCAATGCCCCTGTGGTTTTGCAGATGTCAGCCCCTGTGGCTGCTCTCATGAGCTGTCATCCAATACCTGCAGCTTTTCCAGGCTCATGGTGCAAGCTGACAGTGAATCTACCATTCTGGGGTCTGGAGGATGGTGGTCCTCTTCTTACAGCTCCACTGGGCAAGTGACCCAGTGGGGCCTCTGTGTGGGGTCCCCAACCCCACATTTTTCCTCCACACTGTCCCAGTAGTGCTTCTCAATGAGGATTCCACCCCTATAGCAGGCTTCTGCTGGGACGTACAGCCTTTTTCATACATCCTTTCAAATCTAGGCAGGCTCCAAAGCTTCATCTCTTGCACTCTGTGCACCTGCAGGCTTAACACCACGTGGAATCCTCCATAGCTTTTGACTTGCACCCTTTGAAGCATCACCCCAAGGTGTACCTGGGCTCCTTTTAGCCAGGACTGGAGCTGGAGAAGCTGGGAAGCAGAGTGCAGCATCTTGAGGCTGCACAAGACAGCAGGGTCTTAGTCCTAGCCCACAAAACTCCCTCCTAGGCTTCTGGGCCTGTAATGGGAGGAGCTGCTGCAAAGGTCTCTGAAATGCCTTTGAGGGCTTCTTCCCATTGCCTTGGCTGTCAGCATTTGCCTTCCTTTTATTTATGCAAATTTCTTTAGCCTGCTAGAATTCCTCCCTAGAAAATAGATTTTTATTTTCCACTACATCTCCAGGCTGCAAATTTTCCAAACTTTTATGCTCTGTTTCCCTTTTCAACCTAAGTTCCAGTTTCAAGTCAATTCTTTGCTCACACATATGAAGATAGGTTGTTAGAAGCAGCCAGGCCACATTTGAACACTTTGCTGCTTAGAAATTTCTTCCACCAGATACTGTAAATTGTTATCTAAAGTTCAAAGTTCCACAGACCCCTAGGGCAGGGGCACAATGCCTCCAGGCTCTTTGCACAACAAAAGTGACTTTTGTTCTAGTTCCCAAAATGTTTCCCATTCCTGTGTGAGACCTTCTCTGCCCAGACTTTATTGTCCACATTACTATCAGCATTTCTGTCACAACCATTTAACCAATCACTAAGGTTCCAAATTTTACCCCATCTTCCTATCTTCTTCTGAGCCCTCCAACTCTTCCAACTTTTGCCAGTTACCCTGTTCCAAAGCTGCTTCCACATTTTCAGGTATATTTATAGCAATGTTCCACTTCTCAGTACCAATTTTCCATATTAATTAATTACCACAATGCTATAAAGAAATACCTGAGACTGGGTAACTTATAAGGAAAAGAGGTTTAATTGGTTCATGGTTTCACAGACCTTACAGGAAGCATGATGCTGGCCATCTGTTTTGTTTTGGAGGAAGCCTCAGGAAATTTACAATCATGGCAGAGGGTGAAGGGGAGACAGGCTTGTCTTACATGACCAGAGCAGGAAGAGGAGAGTGTGGAGGTGCTACCAACTTTTAAACAAGATCTCATGAGAACTCACTCACTATATAGTACCAAGGGGGAATGGTGCTAAACTATTTATGAGAACTCTGCCCCTGCCAGGTCCCACCTCCAACATTGGGGGTTTTAATTTGACATAAGATTTGTGTGGAGATGCATAATGATACCATATCACAGGCTAACTAAGAAAAAAAGAAAATCTAAATAAATAAAATCAGAGAAGGAAAAGGAGCTATTACAACTGATACCACAGAAATTCAAAGGGTCATTAGAGGCTACTATGTGCAATTATATGCCAATAAGTTAGAAAACCCAGAAGTAATGGATAAATTCCTAAACAAATGCAACCACCAACATTGAACCATGAAGGAATTCAAAACCTGAATAAATCAATAGCAAGAGTTTGAAGCCACAATACAAGGTCTTCCAACAAAGGAAAGCCTAGGGCCTAGTAAATTCACTGCTGAATTTTACTAAACATTTAAAGAAGAACTATAAAAATTCTACCCAAACTATTCTGAAAAATAGAGGAGGGAATATTTCCAAACTCATTCTAAAAGGCCAGTATTACCCTGATACCAAAACCAGACAAGAACATATCAAAAAAAGAAAACTATAGGACAATACCTCTGATGAATATTGATGCAAAATTTATCAACAGAATACTAGCAAAATGAATTCAACAATAAATTGGAAAGATTATTCATCACGATGAAGCAGAATTTATCCCAGGGATATATTAAATTAGCCATATGTATATATATGTAGTATTTTGTAGTTGATTTCTTGCACACAGTTGATGTTTGTTATAGTCTGTTCTCATAGACTGTAACTACCTGAGACTACCTGAGACTGGGAAATTTATGAAGAAAAGAGGTTTAATTGACTCACAGTGCTGCAGGCTGTACAGAAGGCATGGTTGGGATGGTCTTAGGAAACGTACAATCATGGTGGAAGGGTGAAGGGGAAGCAAGCACTTTCTTTGCATAGCAGAGCAGGAAGAAGAGAGCAAAGGGGAAAGTGCTATGCACTTCTAAACAACCAGATCTCCTGAGAACTCACTCACTATTACGAGAACATCAAGGGGAATATTTGTCCCCATGATGCAATCACTTCCCACAAGGTTCCTCTCCAACACATGGGAATTACAATTCAACATGAGATTTGGGTGGGGACACAGAGCCAAACCATATTATTCCACCCCGACCTTTCTAAATCTCATGTCCTTCACACATTTCAGAACACAATCCTGACTTCTCAACAGTCCTCCAAAGTCTTAGCTCATTCCAGGAGTAACTGAAAAATCCAAGTCCAAAGTCTCATCTGAGACAAGGCAAGTCCCTTCTGTCTGTGAGCCTGTAAAATAAAAACCAAGTTAGATACTTTCAAGATACAATGTGAATACAGGTATGTGCTTCCATTTCAAAATGAAAAAATTAGCCAAAACAAAGGGGCTGCAGGCCCCATGCAAGTTCAAAACCCAATAGGACAGTCATTAAATCTTAAAGCTCCAGAATAATCTTCTTTGGCTCTATGTCTCACATCCGGGCCACACTAATGCAAGGGGTGGGTTCCCAAGGCCTTGGAAAGCCCCTCCCCTGTGGCTCTGCAGGGTACAGCTCCCATAGCTGCTTTCACAGGTTGTCCTTGAGTGCCTGTGGCTTTTCCAGGTGCTTGGTGCAAGCTGTCAGTGGAGCTACCATTCTGGCATATGGAGGATGGTGGTCCTCTTATGACAGCTCCACTAAGCAGTGCCCCAATGAGGATGCTGTGTGGGGTCTCCAGTCCCTCATTTCCCCTCTGCACTTGCCTGAGTAGAGGTTCTTCATGAGTGCTCTACCCCTGTAGCAGACTTCTGCCTGCACATCGAGGCATTTCCATGCATCCTCTGAAACCTATGTGCAGGCTCCGAGGCCTCAATTCTTGTGTCTGTGCACCCAGGGCCCAAGACCATGGGCAAGCCACCAGGGCTTGGGGCTGGAACTCTCTCAAGCATTGGTCCAAGCTGTATTTTGCTGCCACCCGCCCCCCCTTTTTGTGAGATGGAGTTTCACTCTTGTTGCCCAGGCTGGAGTGCAATGGCACGATCTCAGTTCACTGCAACTTCCACCACCTGGATTCAAGTGATTCTCCCACCTAAGCCTCCTGAGTAGCTGGGATTACAGGCACCCACCACCAAGCCCAGCTAATTTTTTTTTTTTTTTTTTTTTTTTTGTATTTTTAGTACAGATGGGATGTCACCATGTTGACCAGGCTGTTCACAACTCCTGACCTCAGGTGATCCACCTGCTTCGGCCTCCCAAAGTGCTGTGATTACAGGTGTTGAGCCACCGTGCCCAGCCCTACTTTGGCCCCTTTTAGCCATGGCATCTGGAGCTGGAGCAGATAGAACACAGGGTATCATGTCACAAGGCTGCATAGAACAACAGGACTCTGGGTCTGGCCCATGAAGCCATTTTTCCCTCCTAGGCTTCCAGGACTGTGATGAGAGGGGTTGCTGTGAAGGTCTCTGAAACACCTTAGAGGCATTTTCCCCATTGTCTTGGCTATTAACATTTGTCTCCTCTTTACTCATGAAACTTTCTGCAGCCTTGAATTCCCACCAAGAAAAGGGTTTTTATTTTCTACCACTTGGCCAGGCTGCAAATTTTCTAAACTTTTATGCTCTGCTTTTCTTTTAAACATATGATCCAGTTTCAAACCATCACCTTGGGAATGCATATGAGCATGCCCTGTTAGAAGCAGCCAGGCTACATCTTGAACACTTTGCTGCTTAGAAATTTCTTCCACCAGATACCCTCAATTATTTCACTCAAGTTCAAAGTTCCGCAGATCTCTAGAGCAGGGGCACAATGCCACCAGTCTCTTTGCTAAAGCACAGCAAGAGGGACCTTTATACAAGTTCCCAATAAATTCTTCGTCTCCATCTGAGACTACCTTAGTCTGAACTTCACTATTCATATCACTATCAGTATTTTGGTCACAACCATCCAAAAAGTCTCTAGGAAGTTCCAAACTTTTCTTCATCTTCCTGTCTTCTTGTGATCCCTCCAAATGATTCTAGCCTCTGCTCATTACTGAGTTCTGCTGTCGCTTCCACATTTTCAGTTATCTTTATAGAAATGCTTCACTTCTCATACCAATTTTCTGTATTAGTCCATTCTTACACTGTTATAAGGAAACACCTGAGACTGAGTAATTTATAATGAAAAGAGGTTTAATTGTCTCACTGTTCAGGCTGTACAGGAAGCATGGCTGGGAGGCGTCAGAGAACTTACAATCATAGTGGAAGAGAGTGAAGGGGGAAGTGATACACACTTTTAATCAACCAGATTTCATGAGACCTTGTTCAGTATCACAAGAACAAGAAGCATGATATCCTCCCCTGTGATCCTGTCACTTTCTACCACATCCCTCCCCCAACATTGGGGATTACAATTCAACATGAGATTTGGGTGGGGACATAAAGCCAAACCATATCAGTGTTCAATAGGTGTTTATTGTTTTATTAATATACCTTTGCTCCTTTACCTACTTTGATAAATAAGTGGTGTCAGACTCTACTTTAGTTGCTCAAGAAAAAAATATGTTGCTTGATACTTATTTCTGCCATAATTTAATTGCTTCTTCATATATAATTAATCACTAAATCCCATGAATTCTAGCTCTTAAAATATTTATTGAACTTTCTTATTCTCTACACCCCCACCACCAGCACCTTCATCTAAGTCTGTCTCTTCTCTTTTGTGGACAGTGGCCTCATGAGTGATCTCTCAGTACTTGAGGTCAGACTGATACTTTAAAAATAAAAATGTGGCTATCTTCCTAGTCCTTTACTTGACATCTCAAATGATTTTCTTCCCTTTTAAAAAAATTCTTCAATACTAACATGGCTTAGAAATTCTTTAAGGTCATACTTCTGCTTATCATCTCTTAAACCACTCCCCGCTAGGTACTTACTGATTGCCTCTCATGTATAGCTTTTCCTTTAGATAATTTTCAGTGCTACTTTTTTACTCAGTCTTTAAACTAATTAAGTCTCATTTTCATTGCATTTTGTCCCTTCTCTTTCTGATATTGATAGCACTTACATTAATTGCTTAATGTGTGCCTTCATATTAGACCATAATCTTTAAGAATTCAGGAACCACTCTGTTCTGCCCACTGCTATGCCCCTAGGTGTGTCATAGAGTAGGTGGATGAGCATGAGTTAAATGGTTCTTTTCACGGAATGGTTAAAGTGAAAAGTTACATCGAGGGTTTTAAGAACTATTTGGAAAAGACAAAAGAGCAGCTAGTATCAACAACTTTCTTAAGGATACTGGATAACTTTCTTAAGGATACTGGGCAATGAATGGGATGTTATCTTGAATCATGTGTAGGGTTAAAAAAGTTTTTTTCTTTTAAAGAAAAATGACAGCTTGATCATATATAAGGAAGAAAAAAATTATCTAATTAACTAGATTGAAATAAAGATTTAAGAAAGAAAAGAGATAATTGAAGTAGTATCTTACTAAGAAAGGTGACAAGATAACAATTTACTGTCATCACTTTCATCATTATTATCATCATTATTAGAATAAACAGGGTCAGAACAGGGTCATTATTAGAATAAACAGAATGAAGTCTTTGGGTTTCCAAATAATAATAGCAATAGTTTGTTAAATGTATATTATCTGACAAAAACTTGCTAATTATTCTTTACTACTCTATGAAGTAGAAATTTTTACCTCTATTTTAGCGATGACGGCATTGAGACTGCAAAACGAGAAAATTCGTCAAGGTCATGCTGTGTCAACACAAATTATCTAAACTTGGTTGTCCTGACTCCAAACCCAAAGCATCAGAGCAAGATGCTGTACCTCTGGGGGGGAAAAAACAATTCTTCAAAAGCAAAGAAAGAGAAATGCAGTTTTTTTATTCTTTTGAGTCAGAGAGGAGGACAACTGTGTAAACTTAGGTTGGGATGGTTTTAATTTTCTCAGTAGGAGGTGAGGTTATGTGCTAAGAGGGAGGAAGGAGGGCTGGTATTAGGGACTTGAGCACAACGGAAACATTTGGAACAGCTGCAGGGAGGAATGCAATGGTTAGTCAACAAGTGATAAATAAAAGAATTGCTGAGATACAATGAGGGCCCAGCTGAGGTCAGTTGAATCACTCACTATTGTTTAGTAATTTGATTCAGTTTGTGAATATGGGGAGAGGAATTGGGCAACTGGAGTTATTGAAATGTGAGGATTGGTAAGGTGGAAATCACAGATGAACAGAGACGAGGGAGACTTCGTGGCTTGTAAGTGCGTTAGTGACCTGATTAATTTTGTGAGTCTTGGCAGAGGGAAGAGGAAGGGTGTGGTTCAGAGTTGAGAAGAGCACATTAGTAAACTACTGGAGATCATGATAGAATTGATAGATGACAAAGAAAGGAAGACGTGGAAGAGGTAGCTAAACCTCAACCAGAGCAAGATGTTGTTTCCCTAAAAAAAACAAAAACAAAAAAACAAACAAAACTCTTCAAGACAATGCAAAAGCAAAGAAGGAGAAATACACAGATTTTTTTTTTCTTTTGAGTCGGAGAGGAGGACAATTTTGTAAACTTAGATTGGGATACTATATATAATTTTCATTAGATATCAAGAGTTTGGTATTTTTATTTCCATTTTATATGTGAGGAAACTAAAAGTTAGGTAAATTTAATACCTAGCAGAGAATTTTAATTCTCCTGGTTGTGAAAGAGAAAAGATTCAGGGACAGACAGTTGGGTAGCAGGGACTATACTCACATCCAATGAGCCTATTGACTTTGATGAGGACCAAGGTACCCTTTTGTAACATGTGTTTAAGTGGTTTATATGGTTAAATTTATTTAAGATCCATTAGTAAAAAAAAAGATACATATTTTCTTATATGTAATTCTTATGAAATCCAAGTGTACTACTTCACACATTTCAGGTCATGCAAGCTTGCTCGGGAAGGTACACACCTGTTAATTGTTACTAACACCCTCAGACATATTTTATTGGTTAGGCTATAGTGCTGTTGATTTTTAGTTCTTGCAGCTGGATGAAGCTGCACATTTTTGAATGCCTGAAATTTGACCTAAATGGTGTTGACATTACAGTGACTGTGAGTGATGGAAAAGGAAACAAAAAATCTTGGATTTTTTTCCTCTACAGAGACCTCTTCTCCTCAAATTAATAACAACAACAGACTTAGAAAATATCTCTTGAATTGCAGACTGCAGCCAGCAGTACAGCTGCATACTTATGAGAGGCTCATGGGGACTCCTGCCTTTCAGGCTAAATCCTTCCACTCATAAAAGTACCCCTGTTGTTTTGTTATAGTGTCCTCTATGCTTGTTATTTTATTTTTTATAAAAGTTAAGTGTTGTGTGGAATATCTCCAATGCCTAACATGGTTAACTTTAGGAATCTAAATTTATTTTGCTGTGATTTAAAAGAAACAGAAATGGGAAAATATAATTGAACTCAATAAGTATCTATTGACAAATACATCAGTAAGTAAAGCACTAGGTTTCTAGAAAGATTCCATAGCGATTGAAGCATAGTCTCTCTTCTCAGAAGTGGTGTGGTTTAGGGATACATATAGGCATTTAGAGCAATGGGTATAATGCGAATCATGAGGCTGCTTTTTGTGAAAAGCTTTTGAGAAAGGTTTTAGTAATATAAAGAAAGGAGAGATGGTTTGTGATTGTCATTGAACTTATTATTGATACGTAAGATAGATTTTGATAGGTAGGTATAAGAATAAAAAGCAATCCAGGTAGACAGCATCTCAGTATCATAGGCAGCAAGCAAGAAAGTGAAGAGAATTTTCATGAAATAATTGAGACTGCTCTTAGTAGAAACTCATGTCATATTCAAAGAAACGTAAATTGAGGGAAAAAAGTTGCAGGAAACCAAAGAATGGTCAATTGAGGCCATGTTAGACATCTCTGTAATACATAGTTAAGGAGCAAGAACAGCATTCTGCAGTCAGTGATGGACAGTGAAAGATTTATGAGCAAGTCATGTAACACGGTATATTTATTTTTATTTTTATTTATTTATGTATTTTGAGTCTCATTCTGTTGCCCAGAGTGGAGTGCAGTGGCTGGATCTCGGCTCACTGAAAGCTCCGCCTCTCGGGTTCACGCCATTCTCCTGCCTCAGCCTCCCAGGTAGCTGGGACTACAGACGTCTGCCACCAGGCCCAGCTAATTTTTTGTATTTTTAGTAGAGACGGGGTTTCACCGTGTCAGCCAGGATGATCTCGATCTCCTGACCTCGTGATCTGCCCGCCTTGGCCTCCCAAAGTGCTGGAATTACAGGCATCAGCCACTGCGCCTGGCCATATTTCTTTATTTTTAAAGCTCTTTATTGAATCATGATTGATATATAAAATGCTGTCGATATTTCATATATACAACTTGATATGTTTTGAAATAAGTAAGCACCTGTGAAACACTACCACAATCAGTGTAATAAATGTACCCATTACCTCCAAAAGCTTCCTTTGGTCTGCCCCTCACTTTTCGTTGAGTTTTTTTTTTTTTTTCTTTTGTGGTAAGAGCACTTAGGATGAGATTTATCCTCTTAGTAAATGTTAAGTATACAATACTTAAGACAGAGGTTAATAATAGGTCCTACATTGTACAGTATATCTTCCTAACTTACTTGCTTATCTGAAACGTTGTAACCTTTGATCAACACCTTCTCATTTCCACCTACCTCAGCGCCTGGCAACCACCATTCTACTCTCTGCTTCTGAGTCTGGCTATTTTAAAATTCCACATATGACTGAGATAATGCAGAATTTGTCTTTCTTTTCCTGGCATAATGTCCACTAGGTCCATCTCTGTTGAATAATGGATCCAATTTAATGAAAAAGATTCTGCGTTAAGGAAAAAGAAGAGAGGTGATCTAGTCACCTTGTCACTTCTCCTTCTGTCAATAAAGCAGACCTGGTACCTGACTGACTTTCCCACTAGCAGCAACACAAAAGCTGGGGTGTGTGTGTGTGTGTGTGTGTGTGTGTGTGTGTGTGTGTGTGTTTTCATTGAACGCTGATGGGACAAGACCAAACTAATCCCGCAGAGAATAAAAATGAAATAAAGAATATCTAGAAGCTATAAAACCATCCAAGGTTGCTTTTGCCTTCATAGTTACTGAAAAAAAAAAAGCCTAAATAACTTGAATTTCTGCTCTAACAGGTGTTTCGGAATGAGAGTTAAGGAGACACAGTCTATGAAGGTTGAGGAGACCAAATAAGAGACTCCTCATATAAAGCTAGAAAAGTGATTTTTATTGGCATTATGAAGATAAAAGAGAATAAAACTAAGGAGAAAGTTACAGCAAAACCAAATAAATAATAAAATAGCTAAAACCTCTGTTAAACTTGGCACTTGGAGGAAAGAAAAACAGTCAGCCCTCACTTCATGTTGTGTTCATACAGCTATCTCTATGGTAAGAAAAACTTAGTAATTCAAGAGATTTTAGGTTGGTGGTTTCTTCTTGCAACAAGTGGTCCCAACTTTCAGAAAATAATTCTAACATCTAAAAAAATTTTAAATAATTTTACTCCCAAATCAAGCATAACTTTGATAAAAATGACTAGGGCAGATTAAGAAAAACACATCCCTTTAGGCCAAATAATATCAAAGAAAATTAGCACTGTCTAAAAAAATAATGATTCAGAATGAGCCAATTGCATTTACCCCAGAAATGAAAGCATGAATTAATGCAGGAGATACTTTGTTATTACAAAGGTTTGGTATTCACTGATTTATGTATGCATGAATTCCTTCATATCAGTGTCTGTATCCATACAGATATTATATGGACATTGAGTACCTATTATCTTCAAGATTCTGTGTGAATTATTTTATCATATATAAAAATGGGTGATTGGACTCTATACTAAAAGATGTTATATAATCTAGTAGCAGGGGAAAAATTGATTAGTGTAACTCACCATGCATGTTAGGGATATTTATTGTTGCCTGATACTTAATTTCTCCTTATTCCATATATATACATTATATATATGTATATATATGCAATTTCTATCTAAACATAGGCATTCCAAGAAAAATATATTTTTAAATGTGGGCATGTGCTTTTCAAGAATAGTACACTACATTCTCCAGACTTGTTTGCAAATACATGCTGCTGTGGGACTAAATTCTGGCCGAAAGGCTGTGAAACAGAATGATGTATATAATGTCAGTCTTCTTAAATGATAAGAAGCTTACCTGATTTCATTCTGTTTTCAATTTATGCTTATAGAAATGTTGAAATTATGTATAATACCCTTAGAAACAATATAAATATGAAGCCACAACAACATAGAAGGAGTCTAGGAGCACATTCTGTACAAAACTTGCACTCTTCATACCTGGCCTGTTAAATAAAAGTAAACTTTGATCTTGAACCCATTCTTACTTAAAACTATTTTATGGTTGCTGAATCTATATCCTAATATACCATATTAGTTTAATAAGAAGGAAAATCCATATAATAATTTCAGTAAAGTATTTAGAATGTTTCACTAAAAGATTATCAAATTGGGAATGGAATAAAATTTTATATCCCAGTAAAAGGCATAAAAGCATCTGCAACATCCATGATCATATTATAATTAAGATGAAATGATGTTAGCATCCTCATTAAGAATTTGATGGATTAAAGATATCATAAAGTGTTAATCACCCTTTCTATTAAGAGCTGGTTCTTCTTTCCTTGAATCTCATTAGGCTCTGTGAAGAATATGCCTGAAGTGATGCTGCACCAGTTTCTGAGCCTAGACCTTAAGAAATTAGCAGCTTCTACTTCCTATTTCTTGCAGTACTTTCTCTCAGAGCCTTGGTCATCAGATAAAAAGTTTAAGAATACTGAAGACAGCTTACTGGGTAAACCATGTGTCGTTACTCACATTGAGTCTCAGATAAGCCCAGCTGTTCATTCATTGCTGGCAAAACTCCAGGCATGTGAAGGAAGCCATTATGGACATTCCAGACTAGCCCATCTAATAGCTGAATATTAATGAGTGGCCACAAATGCAGATACATAGAGCCAAGAATCACATAGTCAAGTCCTCAATATACTCTTAAGAAGAATAGAAAAAAAGTGCCTTTACTTGCCAAATAATTCTTTTTTTAAAAATTCACAGATTTTATTAGTTATCACAGTTTTAGATTCATGGGAAAATGGAGCAGATAGTATGAAGAGTTCCCATATATTTCCTTTTCTGTATGCTTAGTGTAGCACATTTGTTGTAATTAATGAATCCATTATTAACTAAAATTCTTTGTGTTGTACAGTTAAATGGATTTTGACATGTGCATAATGCCATGTATTCACAATGAAAGTATGATATAGAATAGTTTTACTGTCCTATAAATTCCTTCAGTTTCCACTCCCCTCCCACAACCCTCACCACCCCCACTAATCTTTTTGCTACCTCTACAGTTTTTGCCTTTTCCAGAGTGTCATAACATTGGAGAAATGCAGTATATAGTATTTTCAGATTGGCTTATTTTACTTAGCAATATACATTTAAGTTTTCTCCATGTGTCTTCATGGGTTGAAAGCTCATTGATATGATTTGGCTGTGTCTCCACCCAAAATTAAACTTGAATTGTATCTCCCAGAATTCCCACACGTTGTGGGAGGGGCCCAGGGGAAGGTAATTGTATCATGGTGACTGGTCTTTCCCATGCTATTCCCATGACAGTTAATAAGTCTCATGAGATCTGATGGGTTTATCAGGGGTTTCCACTTTTGTTTCGTCCTCATTTTTTCTTGC
The DNA here is from genome assembly GCF_007565055.1 of Rhinopithecus roxellana. Lineage (NCBI taxonomy): Eukaryota > Metazoa > Chordata > Mammalia > Primates > Cercopithecidae > Rhinopithecus > Rhinopithecus roxellana. The sequence goes on from NC_044566.1 coordinate 32,162,210, forward strand.
CACTGCCATGTAAGAAGTGTTTTTTGCCTCCCACCACGATTCTGAGGCCTCCCCAGCCATGCAGAACTGTAAATCCAATTAAACCACTTATTTTTCCCACTCTCGGGTATACCTTTATCTTCAGCGTGAAAACAGACTAATACACTCATATGTTTTAATTACTGAATAATATTCCATTTTATGAATGTACCACAGTTCAGCCATTCACTTATTGAAGGGCATCTTGTTTGCTTCCAGATTATGGTGCTTCAGAATAAAGCTACTACAAATTGTGTGAAGGTTTTTGTGAGAACCTAAGTTTTCAACTCAATTAGGTAAATACCTAGGGCATAATTATTTAATCCTATACTATAACTATGCTTAGTTACGGAAGAAACTGCCGAAGAGTCTTGCAAAGAAACTGAACCAGTTTTGAATTCTCACCAACAATGAAAAATAGTTCTGGTCGCTCTGCATCTTCACTAAAATTTGACATCGTTACTTTAATTTTTTGCCATTTTAATACACGTGTAGTGGTATTTCATTGTTTTAATGTACGATTTCCTAATGACATGGTGTTTAACATCTTTTCATGTTTGCTACATACATAACTTCCTTTGTGAGGTGTTTGTTCGGATCTTTTGCCCATATTTAGATTGAATTTTTTGTTTTCTTACCATTAAGTTGTGAGAGTTATTTGTATACTTGGATGCAAGCCCTTTATTAGATTAGTGTTATAAATAATATTTCACATTCTGCAGCTTGTTTTTTAATTCTCCTAACTGCAGAAAAAAGCAATAAAGTTCAAATTGTCAATTTACATTTGTCTATGGTCCATTTTGAATCTTTCTTGTTGGAAAGTATAAAAACTACATCTAAATTCTTTTTTTTTTCCTTTTTTGTCAGTAGATGTCCAATTGTTCCAACATCATGTGTTGAACATACAATTCGTTCTTCATTGAATTTGTGTCTTGGTAAACAATCAGTTGACTATATTTGTGTGGGTCTATTTCTGGGTTCTATATTCTGTTCCACTAATCCACTTATATATTTATTAGCCAATATCATGCTGTTTTGACTATTATAGCTTTATACTAAGTCTTGAAGTTGGTTAGTTCAGTCCTCTGACACTGTTCATCAGTATTATATTGACTGTTCTACTTCTTCTGCCTTTCCATATAAACCTTAGTGCAGCTTGTCAGTATCCACAAAGTACCTTGCTAGAAATTTGAATGGGATGGCCTTATCTACAGATCATTTTGTGAAAAACTGACATCTTAACAGTATCAGGTCTTGGTATCCACAACTATGTACTATTTCTCTATTTATTTAGATTCTTCATTTCTTTGATCAATTTTGTAGTTTCTTCAAAAAGATCCTGAACATATTTGTAAGATTTATTCCCAAATACATTTTTTGTGTGTATGTGTTTGTGTGCTAATGAAAATGGTGTTTTATTTTTAATTTAAATTCCAATTGTTCACTGCTTGGTATATAGACAATCGATTGACTTTTATATAATAACCATGGATCCTGTGACTGTGGTATATTTGTTTATTAATTCCAGATTGATTCTTTGGGATTTTCTGTATCGAAAATCATGTTATTTGTGAATAAAGGCAGTTTTTCTCTTATTTCATAATCTGTATATCTTTATTTCTATTTTTTATATTAGTGCACTGGCTAGGACCTCTGGTACAATATTGAAAAAAAATGGTGAGGAGACAGTCTTTCTTGATCTCCATTTTAGGGTAAAAGCATCTAATTTCTTGCTGTTATGTGTGATGTTTGGTGTAGGTATTTTATAGGGTTTTTTTTTTGTTTTTTTTTTTTTGTTTTTTTTTACTTTAAGAAAATTCTCCTCTATTTGTAGTTTGCTGAGAGTTTTTCCCCACCTTTTTAATTGACAAGTAATAATTGTACATATTTATGGTGTACAAGATTTTGTCTTGATTCATGTATACATTGTGTAATGCCCAAATCAAGCTATTTAACATACATGTTTTTGTGTGTGTGGTGAGAACACTTAAAACCTATTCTCTTAGTAATTTTCAAGTATACAATATTTGTTACTAATTGTAGTCCCCATGATGTACAATAGGTGTCTTGAACTGAAATTATTTTGCCCTTTGAACAGTATGTCCCCAATCTCTCATGTCTCTAACATTTGGTAACCACCATTTACACTCCATATGTAAATGACATCATACATTATTTATCTTTATGTGCTTGAGTTATTTCACTTAACCCAGTATCCTCCAAAGGGCACAAAGGGCAGGATTGTTTTTAATTTCTTTCTTTTTTTTTTTTTTTTTTTTTTGAGACAGAATCTTGCTCTGCTTCCCAGGCTGGAGTGCAGTAGGGTCATCATAGCTTACTGCAACCTCTAACTCCTGGGTTTAAGCAATCCCCCGACCTCAGTCTCCTAAGTAGCAGTGACCACAAGTGCACACCACCACACCCAGCTAATTTTTATTCTTTTTTTTTGTAAAGACCTGGTTTCACTAATTTGTCCAAGCTGGTCTCAAACTCCTAGACTCAAACAATCCACCTACCTTGGCCTACCAAAATACTGGAATTACAGGTGTGCACCACCACATCTGGCCAGGATTTCCTTCTTTTTGAAAGTTAAATATTATTTCATTGTGTATGCATACCACATTTTAAAATCCATTCATCAATTCATGAATACCTGGGTTGATTCTATTTTTTTGGCTATTATGAATGGTGCTGCAATGAACATGAGAGTGCAGCTGTATCTTTGACATACTTATTTCATATCCTTTAGATACTTATTCAGTAGTGGGATTGCTTTATCATATAGTAGCTCAATTTTTAATTGTTTTGAGGAATATACTGTTCTCCATAATGGCTGTACAAACTTACATTTCCACAGTGTGCAGAGGTTTTATTTTTTTCACATCTTCACCAACACTTATTGTATTTCATCGTTTTGATAATAGCCATTCAAATAGGTGTGAAGTAATATGACATTGTGGTTTGGATTTGTATTTCCCTGCTGATTAGTGATGCTACCTGTTAGCCATTTGTATGTACTCCTTTGAGAAATATCTATTCAGGTCCTCTGTCCATCTTTAAAAATTGAGAACTTATTTTCTTACTACTAAAGTGTTTGAGTTCTTTATATATTCTGGATATTAACACTTTATCAGATGTATGATTTGCAGATATATTCTTCCATTCCGTAGGTTGTCTGTTCATCCTGTTGATTGTTTCCTTCGCAGTGATGAAGTGTTTTAGTTTTACGTAATCTAATTTATCTATTTTTGCTTTTGTTGCTTGCGTTTTAGGGGTCATATACAAAAGAAATAATTGTCTAAACCATGTCATGAAGCTTTACTCTATGTTTCCCTCTGGTGGTTCTGCAATTTCAGGTTTTAAATTTAAGTTTTTAATACAGTTTTATTTGATCTTTGTGTATGGTGTGAGATGAAGATCTAATTTCATTTTTCTTCATTAAATGGTTGAACACCATTTATCGAAGAGATTATATTTCCCCATTATTTGTTCTTGGTATCTTTGTCAAAAAATCAATTGACTGTAAATGCATGAATTTATTTCTGGACTTTCTATTCTGTTCTGTTTATGTGTCTGTATTTATGGCAGTGTCATACTCTTTTGATTACTATAGCTTTGTAGGGGCCTTTGAAGTCAAGTAATGTGAAGCCTTCTGCTTTGCTTTATTGCTCAAGATTGCTCTGGCTTTAAGGGTCTTTTGTGGTTTCATACAAATTTTAAGATTGTTTTACCTATTTCTGTGAAAAATATCATTGAAATTTTGGTAGGAATTGCAACGAACCTATAGATTGTCTTGGTAGTATGGACATTTTAATATTAATTCTTCTAATCCCTAAACAATAGGTATGTTTCCATTTATTTGTGTGTTTTTCAATTTTTCTACTCAATATTTTCTAGTTTTTTTTTTTTTTTTTATTTACCTCCTTGGCTAAATTTATTCATAAGGTTTTTTTTTTGTAGCTATTGTAAATGGGATTGTTTTCTTGATCTCTTTTTCAGAGTTTGTTGTTAGTGTATAGAAATGCTACTGATTTTTGTACATTGATATTATATACTGCAACTTTACTGATTTGATTAATTAATTTATTAATCTAACCATTTTTGATGGAGTCTTTAGAGTGTTATATACACAGTCATGTATCCATATAATATTTCTGCCAACAACGGACTGCATATATGATGATTGTCCCATAAGATTATATTGGAGCTGAAAAATTCCCCTTGACTAGTGAAATGGTAGTGTTTGTAACATTGTAGCCCAATGCATTATTACATATTTATGATGATGCTGGTGTAAACAAACCTACTGCACTGCCACTTGTAGAAAAGTGTAATAATTATGTATAGTACAGAACATTTGACAATGCTAATAAATGAATGTTACTGGTTTACATATTTACTATACCATACTTTTATGGTTATTTTAGTGTGTGCTTGTTCTACCTATTTTTTCAAAAGTTAACTGTAGTACAGCCTCAGGCTAGTACTTCAGGAGGTATTCCAGAAGGCATAGTTATCATATGAGCTGTCATCTCCTGCTGGAAGCTCCATATTATTGCCCCTGAAGACCTTCCAGAAAGACATGTGGAGGTGGAAAACAGTGATATTGATCCTGACTCTGGGAAGTGTGGCCTAATGTGTGTGTTTATGCCTTAGTTTTTAAAACTTTTAACAGTTTTTTTTTGTTTGTTTTTTTGTTTTTTTGTTTTTTTTTTTTTTTTTACTTTGTAAACCTTTAAAAAGTAGAAATGGTTTAAAAAGTTAAAAAAAAAAGAAAAGAAAAAACTTTTAAAATAGAAAAAGTTTATAGAATGAGAATATAAGGAAATAAACAATTTTTGTTAGACCAGTACAATGTGTTTGTATTTTAAACAATGTGTAATTACAAGAGTAAAAAAAAATCAAAAGTAAAAGTAAAAACATTACAGTAATCTAAGACTAATTTATTATTTAAGAAAGACATTTACAAACTAAATTTAGTGTAGCCTAAGTGTACACTGTTTAGAAAGTGTACAGTACTGTTCAGTAATGTCCTAGGACTTCACATCCATTCATCACTCATTCACAGTAATTTCAAACTCAGAGTAACTTCCAATCCCGCAAGCTGCATCCATTGTAAGTGCCTTTTTTAGGTGTTTTAGTTTTTACCTTTTTGACCATAATTTTACTGTACTTTGTTTAGTTATATTTAGATACAAAAATATTTACCATCGTGTTATTATTGCCCACACTATTTAGTACAGTCAGATGTCACATGTTATACTATTTTGTAGACTCAGAGCAATAGGCAATACCATATATTCTGGGTGTGTAGTAAGCTCTACAATCTAGATATGTGTAGGTACACTCTATGATGTCTGTCTGCACATGACAAAATCACCTGATAATGCATTTCTCAGAATGTATCCTTGCGTTAAGGTGCGGATTATGGTATAAAGGTATGCTGTCCATAGAGACAATTTAACTTTTTCCTTTATAATTTGGGCTTTTTATTCTTGCCTAATTGCTCTTGCTATGACTTCTAGTACTATGTTGAATAGAAATGAGGAGAGGGTGCATCTTTTTCTTGTTCCTAATCTTAGAAGAAAAGTTTTCAGCCTTTCATCATTGAGTATAATTTTAACTATGGGCTTGTTGTTTACAACTCTTATTGTGTTGAGTTCCATTTTACTATAGCTCTTTTGTTGAGATATTTTTTCCCCTAAAAGAATATTAAATTTTGTCAAATGTTTTCTCTGCATCTGTTGAAATGATCATATTTTTTTCCCCTTCATTCTGTTGATGTGGTGTATCAATCTATAGATTTATGCATGTTGAGCCATTCTTGTCTCTGTGGAATACATCTCAGTCGATCATAGTGAATGATTTTATTTTATTAATGTGCTATTGAATTTGGTTTGTTAGTATTTTATTCAGGATTTTTGCATCTATGTTACTTAGGGATATTGGCCTGTAATTTTTTTTTTTTTCTAGTAGTTTCTTGTCTGGCTTTGGTATCAGAGTAATGCTGACCTTATAAAATGAGTTTGCAAGTATTATCTCCTCTCTAATGAAAAAATGAGAGCATGATTAGTTCTTCTTTAAATGTTTGTTAGAATTCAGCTGTGAAGGCATCAGATTCTGCCCTTGTCTTTGATAGGAAACGTTTTATTACTAATTTAATCTTCTTACTCAATATTAATCAGTTTGAATTTTTTATTTCTTCATGATTTAGTCTTGATATGTCTAGAAATGTATCAGTTTCTTCCAGGTCATCTAATTTGTTGCCATATAGTTGTTCATAGTTGTTTCATGACTTTTGTATATGTGTAGTTTTTATTGTAATGGTTCCTCTTTCATTTCTGATATTTTAAACTTGATTTTTCTTTTTCTTTCTTTTTTTTTTTTTAGTTTAGCTAAAGGTCTGTCAATCAAGAAAATAACTGTATGTTTTTGATTTAGGCATAACCTTCCCCTTTATCAATATCCCCCACTACAATTGTACATTTATTGCATTGATGAACCTATATTAACACATCATAATGATCCCAAATTTATAGTTTACATTAGGGTTCACTCTTGATGTTGTACATTTTAAGGGTTTGGACAAATGTATAATGACATGTACCCACAATTATAACATCATACACAGTAGTTTCACTACCCTAAAAACACTCTGTGCTCTGTGTATTCATTCCTCATTCTTCATTAGCTTCTGAAAACACTGATCTTTTTATTGTCTCCATAGTTTTGCATTTTCCAGAATGTCTTATAGTTGGAATCATATAATATAGAGCCATTTAATGTTGACTTATTTTACTTAGTAATAGGCATTTAAGTTTCCTCCATGTCCTCTGGCTCATGTCTGTAATCCCAGCACTTTGGGAGGACAAGGAGGATAGATTGCTTGAGCCCAGGAGTTTGAGATCAGCCTGGATGACATGGTGAGATCACTGTCTCTACCAAAAAAAAAAAAAAAAGTTTCATCTATGTCTCTGATAGCTTACTTTTTTAGTACTGAATAGTATTGCACTTTCTTGATGTACCGCAGTTCATTCATTCACCTATTGAAGAACATCTTGGTTGCTTCCCGGTTTGGCAATTATAAATAAAGCTGCTATAAATGACCATGTTCTGATTTGTGTGTGAACATATGTTTTCAGTTTTTTGGGGGTAAATGCCAAGGAGCATGACTGCTGGATCCTATGGTAACAGTGTGTTCAGTTTTGTAAATAACTGCCAAATGATCTTCCTAAGTACCATTTTGCATTCCCACCAGCAGTGAATGAGAATGCTTATTGTTTCATATTCTCTCCAGCATTTGATGTTGTTAACTACTTTCTTTAGTTTTAATGGAACATTTTAAGTGATTTCATTTTTGTTCATCTCTTAGTGTCAGTCATTCTTCTTTTTAAATTTTCAGGTGTTTGCCCTAGAGTTTTAATTTACATGCGTAACTAATCTAACTCCACTCAGTGTACTGCAGGTACTATAACAGAGTCTTTACAATTTCTCCCTCCTCTCACTGAAAACATTTCCATCATTTATTTCATGTGTTAAAATCACCTAATACATTGTTACTATTTTTCTTTAAACAAGGGGTTTAAACGGGATTGGAAGTTACTCTGAGTTTGAAATTACTGTGAATGAGTGATTAATTTAGAAAAATAAACATGAATAATTTCAACTTTAGTTCATCTCTGACGTTCTTTCTTTCTATATATGAGTACACATTTCTGACCTATATGTTTTTTCTTCCCCTGAATAACCTTTGTTTGATATTTCTTGTACAGGAGGTCTGCTAGTAGAAAATTACCTTAGTTGTTCCTTTGAAAAGTCTTTATTTTTCTGTCAGTTTTGTGGAATAGTTTTCCTGGATGTACAATTGCAGGTTCATTTTTTTTCTTTCAATATCTTATATTACTTTACTCTCTTTTTGCTTGCATGGTTTCTTACGAGAAACTGATATATATTTCTTATCCCTGTTCCTCTAACTAAAGTGCTTCTCATACCTCTGGCTCCTTTTAGGATTTTCAGTACTTTGAGTATGATATACCCAAGTGTAGATCATTTGGGCATTTTTCTTCCTGGTGTTTGCAGAGTCCTGGATCTGTTGTATACTATCAGTAATTAAATTTAGAAAATTTTCAGCCATTATTACCTCAAATGTTTCTTGTTCTTACTTCCCTCTTTCTTTTCCTCTTATACTCCCATACACATGTATCACAACTTTTATAATCATCATACAACATATTATTTTATTTTTATTTCATTGTATTTTTTCTATTTGCATTTCAGTTTGTGAGGTTTTCATTGATGTGTCTTTCAGCAAATGGATTCTTTAGTCATCTATCTTCAGCCCAATGCAGAGACCATCAAAAATATTCTTTATATTTCTCACATAATTTTTTATTTCTACCATCTCCTTTTCTTTCGTTGTTTCTATCATTCTACTTACACTGTCTACTCTTGCATACTGTCTAATATTTTATGAGAGATCTTAATGTATTATACTTATTTTAAATTTTTTATCTGATAGTTCACAAATGGTATCTTTCCTGATTCTGGTTTTGATGCTTACTTTGTCTCTATAGACTGTGTTATCGTTTGCATTTTAGTATGACTTATAAATTTTTGTTGAAAGTCAGGCATGGGAACTGAGAAAATTAGGCATTTTGTAAAGTTTCATGTTACCCTGGCTAAGAGCTGAGCTGTGTTTCATGTTGCCCTGGCTAAGAGCTGAGCTGTGTTTCATGTGTAGTGTAGCCATAGGTGCCAGCGACTTTAGCTTCATCGTTGTTGTTGCTTTTTCTTCCCTGTTGTCTTTGAATTTCTTTAAGAATTCTTTCTTAAATAGAGTCTGTGTCTTACAGTTCTCTCAATTGTTATCCACTGTTATTACTCTGGTGCTCCATTATTGTCTCCAATGTCTTGATTCTGATAAGGTAATCTCAGCTCTGACTATGTGTATTCACCTCTTGCTAAATCTGGAGTCAGTGAATTTCCTGCTAGGCCTATAAAAAGTCATTGATTTTGAGCTTGTTCATGTTTGTGCTCATTGTGAGGACAGGAGTGAGGAATTTCAAGCTGATTGAATGCAGAGCTGAAATTGTAAGCCTCCCCAATGAACATATTTTAGGTCAGCATAACTTGGATACCAAAACAGACTAGCATAATAAAGGAAGGAAATTTATAGGCCAGTCTGCCGTACAAAATTGTTAGATATAGCAAAATAATTATTATTTTAAGCTATGAAGTTTTAGGATAGTTTGTTATGCAGCAAGAAACAGTCAAAGTATTGCTGGACGCGGTGGCTAATGCCTGTAATCCCAGCACTTTGGGAGGCTGAGGTGAGTAGATCACTTGAGGTCAGGAGTTTGAGGCCTGCCTGGCCAACATGGTGAAAATCTGTCTCTAATCCCAGCTACTTGGAAGGCTGAGGCAGGAGAATCGATTGAACCCAGGAGGCAGAGGTTACAGTGAGTCAAGATCATGTCATTGCACTACAGCCTGGGTGACAAGAGCAAAACTTCATCTCAAAAAGAAAAAGAAAAGAAAAAAAAGAGACAACCAAAATATCAACTACATAAAGTTAAGTTACAGTTTATAGAAAGTCTGGCAAAATTACTGGACACAAATCAATATAGAAAATCAATTAAGTTAAAATTTTATTTAACATTGATGATGAAAGACCTAATTCATGGAGAAATACATCGTATTATTATCTGTGAAGATGCGATGTTCTAATGATATTAATCTTCTCAACTTGACCTATAAAATTAATACAATCTCCATTAAAATACCTTCAGTTTTTGGTGGAAGTTGCCTTGTCAATTAATAATGTTTATGGAATCATGTTTATGGAAGAACAATATGAAAAATAAGACTCATACCTACAAAAACAGAATAATGTTTTGGGGCTTTTCTTACTTGACTTGGCAGTGGTTTGAAGGGATTAAAGAAGGGAGATCTAGGAAGGAGTTGGCAGAGTACACTTAAAAGACATTGGTATTGCGTGTTCAATTCAGCCAGCAAATTTTCCCTGCCACCCATGTGAGTGGATGAACTTCATCCCACCTTAATTGCTAGGAGAAACCTGAATTTCTACAATTTGTTTTCCAAAACTTCACAAATACAAGGATTTTTTGACCACCAACTTACTACAGTGAATACTCAAGGTCACTAAGAGGTAAACATAGCTTTTATGGATAAGGAAAGGGAAAAACATTTTTTAAAAACTTTGGTCTTATGAGGTCACATTGATAGCACTTCCAACCTTAAAGCAGAGATCTTAACTCCTGTCCCAATGCTACAATGTTTTAATATCTTTATAGAAACCTTCATGTAGGAAACTGAGAAGAACCACCTTTTCCCTTTCCCAATGTATTATTTACTGCCTTCTTTCCAAAATGAGGAACACAGTATATACTGCAAATAACACTGAATTAAGACAAGTTGGAATAGTGGAAGGTGGGAAGCAGGTTGGTTCTTTCCTAAATTAGTTTAGTATCGAGGATTTCTTTTTCCCATTAAATTGTATTAGTTCAATTTTATAGGAACAAAATATTAAGATAATTGTTATGTTGTCAGAATTAAAGAATATACTAGAAGGAAATGCATATACTATTTGTATTCAACATTTTAAAGTTAGGCCACAACAATATAGAGAATCTGAATGGCCACATCTGAAAAATGCAACATTTAGAAATCATTTCAAAGGTAGTTGGCTGTTTGTAAAAGAAAGAAAGTAAAATTCACACTCTTCCTTTTTCAGTGTCAGACAATTTTTGATGTGCTAAAAGAAACTAGATGCAGTACAATTTACATGGATTTCTCTGTATTTTACATGATTCTTGTTTATTATTTCTCTGTTGGTTTAAAACAAACTTCACCTATTTGTAGACAGAGTTTTCAACTCTCCTCCTGTTTTTTGGCAGATTACCATATTGACATTTATGGAAACTTGCTTTCTTCATTGATATTTGTCAACTTATCACACATCAAGGGCTTTTATTATCATGCAATGGTACTGTAATTGAATTCAGTACATATTACTAAAAACACTTTTAAATAATTTTAAGGACTATTTCATAATTTGGTGCTTGGATAATTTTAAAACTGAAAAACACTTGGCAAATGCATTCACATTTGTTAAAATTGACCCCAACCCCATACATCCCTAACCAAGACTGAATAAATATTCCAAGTGTCTTCATAGCAGGTCATGGGGTCATTCCAATCGGAAAATAAGAGTTCAGATGCTATTTCCTTTACCTAAGCTAATTGCAAACAAATGTTCCTTTTGTCAGGAAAAAGAAAAAAAGAAAAAAAATTAAGCCCAGTGGGAAAGATCTTTCTATGTTTGGTGCTAGTTTTTGGTAGCCTAGGTCATCCAAAGATCTCATTTTTCCTTTTGGTTCTCCTCAGTCAAGATTGCCTGGGCATAATTTTTTACTCGTAATCCAGCTTCTATTGTTTAATTTATCTTAAGCATATATAAAACTGGCGCTCATTTTTGGGTGCTAGGGATCATAATGCTCCTTATTATAGAATTCCCCATATCTGTTGGCCAGGAAGAATTAAACACAGCAGGCCCAGAACTCAAATCGCTAGCCTGATAGGCTTCTAGAAGGACCAAAATAACAATGCAAAAGTCAGAGTGAGGAAACTACCGAGTTTACTAATGGAACTGCCCACACAGAAAAGAAGCCACTCTGAAAAAGTTGAGTTGAGCCCTTAAGCTGTATAAGGAAAAAGGCTCAGCCCACTAAAAAAAGAAAACCCAATAAATGCAAAGAACAAGCTATTTTATTCTTCATTTCGTACTTGCATTTCCAAGTGCCTATTCTGAGCTTGCTTTCTGTTTGAAAGACCTTGAGGGTTCAAACACTGTATTAATTGGTAAAGTTAAATCACTTGCCCACTGCCTTTGCTATAACACCCACATTCTCAGCATAACCATTGGCCACCTGTACTCAGCATGTTCTCACACATGGCCATTAACTCTGAAAACTAATGCAAGCCAAACAAAGCCTGAGGAATAAATGGGTTGCCATAAGAAAACAATTAAAAAGTCACCTGTTGTGAAAAGACATGTTTAATCAAACCTGAGCAAAGAGACCACCCAAGATTAAACAGAAGTTTTTCTACAAGTCTAGTATTTACAATACAGGTGCATGTTTGTGAATGAGTGATTGTGATGAAAATATATTTACTTGATTTGTTTGAACACTCAGAATAAGTGTTCCTGATGTAATAAAAATTTACCTAGTTTGTTTTTTATAATACTACAGATCTATTTTATCTTCTTTGAAAACTAAAAGTAGATTACATTTTACACAAATCTGATAATTAATGACATTAATGAGTAAAATATCTGATTGCTAATTAGATAACCCATTGTATTCATTCAGATTTGTGGGTATAAATTATACTAAAATTTGAAAGATGAATTCTTTATCTACTTAAAAATAAATAATCATTGAGATACCTATATGTAATTTCCAAATCTTCTAATTGGTTATTTCTTTCTTCAAGATAGGTTTTTTTAAGCGGTCCTTTAGATTTACAACATAGACATTTTAAATATATATATGTTAGGAAAAATAAAATTATTGCATCATGTTTTAAATTTCTGTTACTAAAATTTAAATTTCTAAAATTAATGGAGGAAAGCATCCATCATATGATTCTGCAAGAAGGACTAAAATATTATTTGTGTTAAATGTTTTAGGAAGAAAATAATCACACATTTTTACTCATACATGAAAATTCACATTAAGAAACAGAAGATGCATTTGTTACTAAAAGAAGAGTAAATTTTTCATATTTAAAAGTTGTAGGAGTAAAACTGTATGATGAAAATGGTAAATCATAATTGCCTCTATCCCAATAATCTCATTGGTACCTATTTTTAAATACATTTTCTTGGAACACATATTATGCAAAATTTGAATATTTTGCTTGAAATTTATAGAAACACAACTGAAAAAATATTTAGACCTGAATTTCTATGTCTGTAAGAAGGGATAAATAAATATTCTTTTGTTTAGAGTCAATATGGTATGCAAAGTGACTAAGGATATAGACAGCCAGGATCAAAACCTGTCTACAACTTGAACTGTGTGACTGAAGGCCAATTTCTTAAACTGTGTCATATTTTGTCTGTAAAGTGGGTATATATTAGCAACTACCTGATAGACTTGTGAAACTATATTATTTAATGTAAGTCTAGTTGCCTCCTTAGAGCAGTAGGCAGCGCGTCAGTCTCATAATGTAAGTCAAGTGCTGGCATACATCAAATACGATTTGTTTATTATCAATAATGTTCCTACTGTTTCATATTTCACAGGTTTCTGATGATTTCAGGAGATAAAATATGTAAAATCTCCTTGTTCATTTAAAAGAAGTTCCTTACATAATTCATAATTAAATATTAAAAATGTTATTATTTTGAATTTGAATTGGTTTGTCAAAAGCAAAATATAGCTGTAAACATAATGCTTAATGAATTATGTTATACCAACTAATAAATTTACTACAAAAGAAATAGCAAGAGATGACAAATATTTGTTTGTAATTTATGGTATCACAAAAATGCAAATAAATGCAACAGAATAAATGCTTTATAGTTCTACCTCTATTATAGAGCCTTTTTTGGCTCCTAGGGTCTTTCTGTTATTTTCCTCCACTTTATATATATAAGACATGTATGGGCATAGTAACATAATATAGCTATTCCACAGAACTTAAACTCAGCAGGTCCAAAACTGCCTTCATAAGTGTTCTTTCTTTCTTTTTTAAAGAGACAGAGTCTTGCTCTGTTGCTCATGCTGCAGGGCAGTGGTGTGATCATAGCTAACTGTAAGGTTGAATCCCTGGTCTCTAGAGATCCTCTCACCTCTTCCTCCCACAGCGCTGGGATTACAAGTGTGAACCACTGAAACTTGAAGGCCTTAAACTTTCCTCTTTCAAGTTTATCTACCTGGGCATTGTTTAGACTAGATTTACCTATTTCTAAAAATTGATATTGTTCAAAAATTACTATTGATTATCTTGTGTATGCCAAAGAGATTTCATTCTTCAATTCTTCACATCTACTCAGTTACATGTTCCTATGAATTCTACCCCCTAAATAGCTCTTGAAAATTATCTGTTATTTTCTTCTTCATGCTTTGGTTCAGGCCCTCATTATCCTTTGTTAATGAACTATTATAATAATCATAGTTTTGTACTTGTTTTCTCAATCGTTGTTCTTGGCCTCTTAAATCTGCTTTCCACTTTGTCCGTTCCCCTCCCTTCTTTTTCCTTCCCTTTTCTTGCCCCACCTTCCCACACTCCTACAATAAGAAACTGCTTGCCCTTCTTGGGAAGTGGTAGTAGCTTCTATGACTTCATGCTTTCGGATTGTTTTCTCTGCCTAGCATATAGTTAGTTGTTTTTAGAGACAGGGGTCTTCCAAGCTGTAGTGCAGTGGCACCATCATGGCTCACTGCAGCCTTGACCCCCTAGGTTCAAGCAATCCTCCCACCTTCCTTCCCAGTAGCTGGGACTACAGGCATGTGTTACCACAACTGGCTAATTTTTATTTTTGTTATGTTTCTATGTTGCCCAGACTGGTCTCAAACTCCTGGACTTAAGTGATTCTCTTCCCTCACCCTCCCAAAGTGCTGGGATTACAAGTATGAGCCACTGTGCCCAGCCCATGTTCTTCTGTCTTTAAACAATGAATTCTACTCATTATTCTTATATAAGCCAGATCAGCGTCACACCCTTTGAGACTTCTCCTTTGACACCCTGGAATAAATGATTCCTTCTTCCTCTGTCACGAGACAGTGTCATATACTCTGGCTGTAGGATTTACCACACTCAGTTGAAATTGTTTCTATTTTGCCACCATTGAACTAAAAGCTGTATTTGGTAGATAATTAGAATTTGTGTTTGATTTTTAATATATGTTATCCCACTTCAATTTTTTCCAAACAGAAATTATTTTTTAATCTACCATTTATTATTACTATTACTTTATTTAAAAAATACTATTATTAGGCTGGTCGCAGTGGCTCACACCTGTAATCCCAGCAGTTTGGGAGGCCGAGGCGGGCAGATCACCTGAGGTCAGGAGTTCGAGACCAGTCTGGCCAACAGTGAGAAACCCCGTCTCTACTAAAAATACAAAAATTAGCCGGGTGTGGTGGTGAGCGCCTGTAATCCCAGCTACTCAGGGCACTGAGGCAGGAGAATCGCTTGAACCCAGGTGGCAGAGTTTGAAGTGAGCTGAGATCGTGCCATTGCACTCCAGCCTGGGTGACAGAGTGAAAATCTGTCTCAAAAAAGAAAAAAAAAATTATTATATCAAAAGTTGGAACTATATACGCAGAGGAAAAAATAACATTTTACCTAATTTTCAGTATGCATAAAATTTTGACTAAGTTATTTTGTTTGTTTATTTTTGTTATTTGTTTTCCTTTTTGGTTTCTATTTATGAATAATAATATTTTGTTTATCTGCTGTCATAAAGTCATATTTTTCTCTTCTGATACTTTTATTTATGTATGTGGCTCCGTTGCACTTATTATTTAATAATTACAGGAAAGGAACAGGTAGAAATGTCCAACTTCCAAAAGGGAAAGTAAGAAACACTTGAGACATGTGAATGGCAGCTGTAGTTCTTATCATGCTTTGGAACACCTATATTCTTATCTTAGTTTTAATAAAGAGTAAGCATACTTGTTTGATCTTTTCTTGTTGAAATACATCCATCCATAATTGTGGAAAAATAGAGCTTCTTTCAATTTTGTCAAAGATAAGTAATATAAGCTAGTGCATTAAAAGCATTCTGGCCTTTTCAGATGAATCAATAAGAAGAAGAATGATCATCAGAACACTAATAAAAATAGTAGCATTATCATAATGTATTGTAGTATTATACCAAAAAACCCTGAGTTTAATTAAAATTCATATACGGTTCAAAGAATAATTTTACACTATTAGATGATTATCTGGTTATTATTAGTTGTAAATACTTCAGAATAAGAGCGTAGTTGAATAGAGCATTTAATAGAGATCAGTTGTGTGTTTTCTCAAATGTGCCTTTTTGACAGAAAAGATATATTTCAAGGTTTTGGTGTCTTTTTGGAGGATTTTCTACTACATATTTTTCTTGATTTCTAATTTTAAAATACTCAAAGTCTACCAGATAATTCAAAATAAGATAAAATTTAAAATAAAAGCTGTTGCCTTGCTTTTCCTTTGGCTGTGAGCAGAAGGATCAGAAGTGGCTGCTGAGACCACCAGCGAAGAACAGCTGTCTTATGAAACAGCAGGAAAGAGTGCTCCAGGAAGGACAAGAGGAACCCTAAATAGAGGCTGTAACATGAAAGCGTGTGTGTCTGGAGGGCTAAAGGCAAGATGACTGTGAACTTCTGAAACTGGTAAAGAAAATGGCATGGCAATGTAAAAGAGAAAGCACACCAAATATAAACCAAACACAGAAATGTTCAAAGGAAATGCAACTGGAATTTAGAATATTCTTTAACTTGAGTATTCCTAACCAAACATATAGTAAAAAAAAAAAAAAAAAAAAAAAAAAAAAAAAAAAAAAATCAATAAATGTTAAAAAGTCACCCAACACTAGTATTTCCTTTAGGTAACATTTTCATTCACACTGGCAGGCAGCAAAATGAATTGAATTTATTAATTTCTTATTTCCAACAGTGGAGCCTGGTGACTTGAACCATCTACATTAAGCAAAATCTCTGCCTCTGTCCACTCTACCCTTGCCACTGAGCTTTTTTTTTTTTTTCATCTCTCCTAAAATGCTGCTCAAAAGCGTCATCTTGGCTGGGCATGGTGGTTCACGCCTGTAATCCCAGCACTTTGGGAGGCCGACGCGGGCGAATCACGAGGTCAGAAGATCGAGACCACCCTGGCTTACACAAGGTGAAACCCTGTCTCTACTAAAAATACAAAAAAATTAGCCGAGCGTGGTGGCGGGTGCCTGTAGTCCCAGCTACTGGGCAGGCTGAGGCAGGAGAATGGCGTGAACCCGGGAGGCGGAGCTTGCAGTGAGCCGAGATCGTGCCACTGCACTCCAGCCTCGGCGACAGAGCGAGACTGTCTCAAAAACAAAAACAAAAGAGCGTCATCTTCCTAATGCTTTCCAAGATGACATTCCTTCTGTTATGGTCAATCCAAGCATTTATTTTTATGTACCTCTGTCCAGCAACTTCTGGTTCTGATTGTATTTCTGATAAATCCCTGTCTCCCATATTTTCATGTGTGTTTGGGGCTTTTTAAAATCTCCTTTGCTGAATTTCAATTTGTCATTGGATCAAATGGTTTTATGTGGCCATTTTCCTTGAAGAAATATTGCACCGGGTGCAGTGGCTCAGGCCTGGAATCCCAGCACTTTGGGAGGCAGAGGCAGGAGGATGGCTTGAGCCCAGTCGTTAGAGGCTGCAGTGAACTATGATTGTGTCACTGCACTCCAGCCTGGGCAAGAGAGCAAGATCCAGTCTCAAAAAAAAAAAAAAAAAAAAAAAAAAAAAGAAAGAAAAATAAAAAAGAGAGAAACAATGCATCTTTTTGTTTGATTTGTGTGGTCCCATGATTTTCCTGAGGCTTCTGTGCCTTTTATAAAAGGTAGGTCCCACAATCCAAAGAGCTTGATAATTTAGGTTATGGCAGAAACCCCTCTTCCATAGATATATCTTGTCATTGCTTTGTCCTTAAAAAACATGCATAGATACACGCAAATGCATTTTTATCCATTTTGTATTACTTTCACATATACTTATTAGGCAGCGTTTATGAATTCTTTCAATAAGTATTTATTTTGTCTCTCCCATGTGGCCTTCCTTGGTTACTGCATCCAACAGTAATAGCTCCCTTCACTAAACTACCCTGCCTTTAAGATATGTGCTATGTTATTAGGCAGTAAGATCCCTGACTTGTGTAAGGGAAGAGCTCTCAATTCAGAAAGTGTGAAGAGCTTTCCCAGGCTCATAGTCATTGAATGAGATGATGTGTATAAAGCCCTTAGTATAAAGCAATGACTCTGAATGTTAGCTGTTATTATAGGTAATGGTGGTAATTAGTTCTACTTAATCTATTCATTTGTGATGTTTTTATCTCCCTAATTAGACTCTATTACCCTTTATAGCACTTACTGAATTTTTACTGTCTAGTGTTCTGTTTGCAGCTTTGCAAAGTGGACAAAGTATTTGCTAATAGTTTGATTGATGACAGGAAGGCAGAAGGCAGGGGTAAGAGAGGAAATATAAAGAATCAAAAAACCCTAACAAGGCAGAAAGTCTGTGTGATTCAGATGGTCAAAGGCGGGAACTGGGTAGAAGATGGAAGCTGTTGGAGAAGTTTCCCAGAAATAATATCCTAGAAGAAAGCTGAAAAGTCTATTCTTCTGACAGTTTCTGGCTCAAAGCACAGTTCTGCAAAACAAAACAAAACAAAAACCTAAACATTGTTTAGTCCTAAGACTGAAGTTTTGATCTTTTATTTTCTTATATTTCTATGTTTATCTACTACATACAGAAGGATCCATAATTATAATACAAAAGATTAAGTATTATTTTTCTTTTGAAGGCACAGGGTCCATTACCAGAAAACAATATTAATGGAAACTGCAATGCACAGTTATAGTCCCCAAAAAATCTACAAAATAGATTCCAGGAACATTACAATAAAATGTTAGACAAAGTGGGAACCAAGAAGGGAAATGAGTTTTAACAGAAAGAAAAGAAGTTTACAACCTCTTGTGGCTCAAGGGAGAAAAAGCTCACCCACATTGCTCTCTTTAAGCGTTTTTCCATGTTTAACTAGCTTCATGGAGATTCCCATATGGCTATTAAAGAATTATATTATCAAATAGAAAAATAATAAGTATATTAAAAACAGTATATAATCATGCTATTAGAAAGGAAGGACCAGGCTGTGAGCACATTATATTTAAGAGTTCAGAAGAGTAGGTACTCAATAAACGCCATGCACAGCATAGGCTTTGAGAGCCTTCTTTCTAAATCCAATATATAACTAAATAAATAATGCAGCTTTGATAACCTTCAAAACAGAAAGTAAATGGTCCATTAAGAGAACACATTAAGAAATCTTATTGACTCAAGCACAGATCCTTCAAGTGCCCATTATTAGCCAAATGCGTGCATCAATAGTTACCCACACAGAAAACAGTCTTGTTAAATACACCTTGGGCCATAAATTGCCATTCTTAGTCAGCTATTGACCAATGTTTCCAATGAGAAACTTTAAAATTCCAATTTTTGCTTTAAACTTGCCTTTTTACATGGCATAGCTCATTTTTAGAAAGTAAAAAAAAAAAAAAATCAGCAATTTTTAAAAAAGCAAAAGCTAGTATCCAGGGGAAGCATTCTTGCCTGGGCCACTGCTCACATCCATACGGCCTCATGAAAGAGACAAAGTAGGAGGCTTCTTTTCAATTACATTGTAACTCTCAACAAAACAGCATTCTAAAAGGAATCATTCAAGTCATTTTCTATCAAACTCCAAGGATACAAAATAGATTTTCTTGTTCCCTTGATGTATCCTGTACAAAGATGTTATCTCTGCTTCCTGAATGGACTGTATTTCATACAGATCTGGAAAACACATGATTAATCCAAATGTATTGGTTTTTAACTAGATTCACAAGTGGGCTGCCTAAATTACATTGTTTTCAGCTTCTGATCATGTACATAGGCAAAATTTTTCAGTCTGGGTTTCAGGCACAGCTCCAAAATAAAAGTTAAAACTCTGCACTTGATTGCCCCCAGCCTTGGAAAACAGGGCTGCTCCAACTACTTTGGCTCATAGACTCTGGCAAGAGTTTCCTTATCGAACATAGATCACTATCCACAATCTGTTCTTCTTTTTTTAATTTTACTGATTAAATTTTAGCTCTACCTTTTTGATCTGTGTTTCCTTGAGTTTATTACAGTCTAGACTTCCTTTTCCACCTTCTTTTTCTCGTATTTTTTTTTTCTCCCTACTCCCCTCAAGCCAGCCTTTTTTTCCATCTCTATTCTTTCTCTTGTCATGGTTTTCCTGCATTCGTACCTATCACCACTTCAGGAGCCTTCTGTAGTGTGGACTAACTAGCAATTATTAATACAACTCTAAAAGACAACTTCCAGCTTGTTTCAACTTCAGTGTTCCACAACCTCATTTTGAATCAGCAAATAAAGGATGGATTTTTCTGTGTCTGCCAAAAGAAGGTACATGTAATGCACATTTAATTTGAGAACAACTTAGGCCTCATGTAAGTCTTTATTCAGATGTAGCTTTTCAGCCATTTATACATCTGGGAATTAATTCAGTATGTGTCATGTGGAACCTGTTTGAAACAAATTTTAGTCTCTGAAACTTACTTTTGTAAGGAGGAAGTTGAAAATTATCTTTTCTTTTAGCTGAAGGGGCAAGGTTAGGTGAATATTGTGTGAAGAGCATGAAGACAATGCATCTGAAACAATATCCAGAGAACGAAAAGGGAAAAAGGAGAAAATAAAAGAGAATGGAAGGACATAAAGGAGAGAAGACAGGAAAAGAGAAAGGAGGAGAGGAAAGGAGGGGACAGGAGGAGAGAAGGGGAATCTAGGAGTAACATTAGTTTTTTCAGGAGCATTATTAATCATATTTGCTGTACAGGTTATATGTCAAACTTTTTGAAATCCTTATTCTATAGCTAGAGAATTAGAGAAAGCGTCTTCTCTAACCCCAGAGGAAGGAATCTCTATTTTTATAAGTTAAGGGAGGAAAAAAACCTTAGCCAGTGATATATAATAAAGTAATTATAATTTGTTATGATTAAACCAAACATCTAATTTAATTTAGCTGATTTAATTAAATTAAGAGATTAATAAAAGGTTATTGTTTTATGAAGTCTCATTCATAGAAACAAAACAGCAAATAAATGAATAGTCATCAATAGAAAGTGGCTGTGTAAAAACAGTCCCCATGAAAGAGACAAAGTAGGAGGCTTCTTTTCAATTACATTGTAACTCTCAACAAAACAGCATTCTAAAATGATTATATATATATATATATATATATATAAATGAATTATTATGCAGTCACCATATTAGGGTATTTCCATGAGTTTATAATAAGTGAGAAAATAGAGAAGAATTATATAGTAATTATTGTTTTTGTAAATCAATAAAACTACCCCATATATGTGTATGTATATATATGGATATGGAGATGTGTGCATATATGTATATACACACACACACAGTATATATACACATTATATATGTAGTGTGTGTGTATGTATATATGCTTATCTATTATTATATATGCGTAGAGGAAAACAGAGAATAATATCTACTAAATAGATTTCCTGATTTGGTGCTAGGTGATGGATATGATTGCAGGAGGATGGGAGACAGAACAAGAACCAAACAGGAGGTAAGCAGAGGAGAGTTGGGTAGTCATCGGATAAAAACAAGTATGTGGATAGAGTGTAATTAAGTATTTGTTTCATAAGTACAGTTTATTATTTTTGTAAAAAACATATTATATGTAAATGAATTCATGAATGTATCCGTATAGAAAATTTAGTCTTTTTAAAAAAGAAAGAAGAGAATGTTATTCACTGATTCAGTTCTCTTGCCATTCCATCCAGCAACCACTAAAATCAAAATTATGCATTTAGAGCTGTACAAACAAGACATGCACATATGCCTTCATATAATTCATCTCATCTCCTTTCTTTACAACTACACAAGATGTAAACTTACATTTTAGTTTGCAAATCTCCAAAGGGCACAAGTAAAGCTAGATGTCAAAACTCGACAATGGCTATTCAAACATATGGGAAATGCCATAGTAACTAGATCATGGGTTTGATGAAGAGGCAGCTCCTTGATTGCAAAAATTAGACTAGCAGTAGGAACATGGGTAAATAATTTTAAAACTTGAAGAAAGAAATCTGTATCAGCTCAACAAACACAAACTATTTTTGTTGTATTAATAAGCATATATTAATCATTAACAGTTTATAATTTTTCAAATGCTTATTAGCCTTTTGCCCTTTTGTATCTAAACAATTTTCTTTATGTTCTCATCTTCTGTGAAATTATGTATATTTTCCTTTTGTATGATATTTTTAAATTGAAATTTTATTCTTATTGAATGTGTGCCCAATTTTAATGTATAATAATTGATGAATCTTAAATCTTAAATAATTTGATGAATCTTAAATCTTAAATAATTTGATGAATCTTAAACTCTAGCAGTCCTTTGTCTAGCTCCTGCATGCCCTGATTTTGGCCACTCTAAAATCTGTTATTTGTGAATTTAGCTGTTAAGTTTAGGATTCACCTCTATATATCTAAATAGTATGTTAAAATGACTATATTTTGAGTTTTCATTTTACACTATATCTAATGAATTCCTATTATACAAGATACATATTTAGTTCACTTTTACCTTATTTCTCCCCGGTAAATAACCTGATACTAATTCTCCCAATATTCTTTTTCTTTTTTTTTCTGAAAGCCAGTTTATAAGAAAGTAAAGGAATAAAAGAATGGCTGCTCCATAGACAAAGCAGCCTCAATATTCTTATGTAACAACTTTAGTTTGATCAATATTTCATCTTTATATTTTAAAAACTGTAGCTATGTTATTTATATTTGAGTCTTTCAACATGATTCTCTGGCTTTTACATCAGTCTTTTGTTTCCTCTAAAGTTAACAATTGTTTTTATTCTGCTTGATTTTGCCTGTTCCTGGTGCTAATTTATCAACAAACTCCTCACTGCTGATGTAAAACTTAATTCTATAATGGGCAATTTATTTAGTGCATTTTTTTTTTTTTTTTGAGAAATCTTTTGTGGGTTCTCCTGTCTGATCTCACCTAAACTGATTTCTGTCTGAGCATTGATGCACAGCCTCATCTTGAAGCTTTCCTTTACCATAAATCATTGTCACTCTGTAATAGTGGATCTTCTATTTCCTGAAAACTGTGGCTTCTTCCTTGGTATGCTTCTCTTGGGAGCACATCTTCCTTTAGCCTCCTTTAAAAGAGCACAAGTGAGATGATCTTTGTTAAGCTGATTATGTCTGAACTTGATCTATGCTTATGATTAATAGCTTGATGGAGTGCTGAAGCTGAGATTGGGGACAGCTTTTCCTCAGAATGTTGATGATGTTGGTTCCTTTTTGCTTGCCATCTAGTGTTGTTATTGAGAACTTAACATCGTAATCAATCTCCTCATTTGTATGTAAACGTTTTTCTCCTGCTAGGAAGCCTTTGGGATCTCTTCTTTCTACTTGTGGTTCTACAATTTGCCTTGATGTAACTTTGTCTTCTATTACTATTCTGAGCATTTAGTGAGCCCTTTCTATTTGAAAGTTTATGCTCTCAGTTTTGGAAGTTTTCCTCGATTACTTCTTTAATAATTTTCTATTTTTTTCTTTTTCTATTTCTGAATCTTCTTGTAGTTACATTTTGCATGCTCCACATTGAGGATTTTGGATGCCCTTTATTGGTAATTTTTAAACATTTTTATTTCCTCTTTTATATTTATCATAATACCTAGTTTCTACTATAATTCTTTGACAACTTCTAACCATTTTAGTTATTTTTCAATAGAAAATCATAAGGCTTTTGTTGTTCTCTGATTTTTAAAATTACATCCTAGTTTTTCAATGCAACTTAAATTTTCCTTATTTCCCCAATAATTTTAATAGTAGCTGGTATTGTGTAAAATTTTCTTTTATTTCCAGAATTTCTTCTGTTTTCTCCAATTTTTACTTTTTTTTTTTCTTTGGTATTGGTATGTCTTTCATGCGCTTGCATGTCTATTGACCCTTGTGCATCCATTCACTTTTAAGAATGAGGTGCTAAAATGTTACATTGGGGCATTTGTTTGGAGTAGGGCAAAACGTTTCAACAGGTGGTTTTCATATCTACATAGTAAAATAATCAAATGTGGATGTAAATATTTTATTGCAAACCCCACACATATTGGTATTTGTGAGTCACTTTTCCTAGGCCAGATTCGCCAAAGAAAACTCCAATTTCCTGCTTGGGGCTTAGAGGAGGGGAAGATATAAACTTGGCTTATGGCATTCAGAGATATCAGAAGGGACAAGTGGCTGGAAACCACTTAATACAGAGCTTTTCCATTGTAATCACTATCCACCTCCACACCCTCACCTAAAACTGGTGACTAATTATTTAACAATGTTAAATGACTCTGATTATTTAAGAATGTTAGACAATAGCTAGTGAAAACCTGCTGTAAGCTAAATATTTTTAACTGCTTTCACACAAATTATCTCAAGTTTCGTATTTAAAGTAGATAGGGCCGGGCGCAGTGGCTCATGCCTGTAGTCCCAGCACTTTGGGAGGCTGAGGTAGGTGGATCACTTGAGGCCAGGAGTTCAAGACCAGCCTGGCCGACATGGCAAAGCCCCATCTCTACTGAAAAAAAAAAAAAAAAAAAAAAAAAAAAAAAATTAGCCAGGCATGGTGACACATGTCTATAATCCCACCTACTTGGGAGGCTGGGACACGAGAATCACTTGAACTGGGATATGGAGGTTGCAGTGAGCCGAGATCCCACTACATTCTAACCTGGGTGACAGAGTACAACTAGGTCTCTAAGTAAATAAAGTAGATAGGTAGTTTTTCCATTTTATACATGATGAAAATAATGTTTCATAAAGTTAGTAAATCCCATCAGTGCGTTCTATGTTACCCATGAAGCGAATCAAGAAAGTAATTATGTGTTTGGTTGCAGTCTTTGCTTGTACCTTTGTTACTATGTCCAATGTTATACATTAAAGCAGAAATCCAAGAGTTTTTATCTATAATCTGTTCAGAAGATATGATCCTAACTTTGTATGCAAATATTAAAAGTTCTTGGATAGAAAAGGAAAAGCTCCTCTCACCTTTTTCAGTCTCATCTAGTCAGATCACGTTTTTCAGTGTAAACTGGTTAATATAAATATAGGATGATCAACCAAGGAGATATGAGCTGCCACAATATTGATAATCTACATCATTAGGAAATCCTTCATTCAAACAAGTACTTAATGCTTTTTTCAATATTTTAGCCAGATAAGCTTGAGATTTTCCTGTCTTCCTGGAATACTGCTGATTCTGGTCGGGTTTCTATAAGATTCTTCTTGGCCCAATTTCACTACTGGGACTTAGGTCAACCTAATTGTTGTAATTTTAATGATTCTAATTTACTTGTCTCTGACTAGTTCAATGTGCTGTAAACTCTCCCAGAGATGTGAAAATGAATGAAAACTTCTCCAATTATTTTTGTAGACCAAATATATCATTGGCACCCAAATCTGACAAAAATATTACAAGAAAGAAATATTGATGATCAATATATGTTACTAATATTGATGCAAAATACTAAATATTGTATTAGCAAACAGAATTCAAAGTCACATTAAGAGAATCATACACTATTACCAAGTTGAATATATTATAGGAATTCAAGGTTGGCTCAATATTAGGAAGTCTGTTATATCTCACATAATAATAACATACAAAAAAACTTCATAGATGCCAAAAAAAGTCTCCTCGAATTACACTCATTCCTGATTTTTTAAAAAGACTCAAGATAATAGAAAACTTTTCTTGGTGTGATATAATGCCTATATTTAGTTCTAAAGTTTATTACTTAGTGGGGAAACAAGAGCTATTTCCACTAAGATAAGAAACAAGGCAATGATGCTCATAGTCTCCAATAAAATAGTTGAATATAAAATTAGCTTGTTAAATTAAATTTTTGGAATCATATAGTTCCAAAAAATAAGAAAGTACTTAAAAATGATGATGCCATGTCAAAGAAACTCAGGAGCCAATTAATAGCTTTCATACACACAAAAAATAACCAATTTGGTGTTATAATGGTAAGGAAAACTTCATTTATATTGGCAAGAAAGGAGAGTAAAAATTTAGGATAAACTAAATGAGAAATAGGCAAACTTATATAAGATTAACTTTATTCCTGAAAGGGTGTACTGCCATTCCCATCTGGCAATAATAAGCTGCCCTGTCCTCTACTTGCTGGAGTGCTAGAGTAAGTCTTGTGGTGAATCAAGACTTTCACCACCATCCAGCAGTAATGAGGCCACTCCCTTTGTGGTGTCAGTGGAAGCCACACAGGAAGAAGTAACAAAGAGTTTCTGTTCCAGCAAGCATGAGAGGTATCAGTGCTTGCCTGGTTGAGAGCCAGAATTGTTACCACACCCATGAGTAACAAGGAGCTCCCCACAAACTTGTGTATCAGTAAAGTCAGACTGGGGAACCTAAACTTTTAACCTAGTAAAGAGGCAGCATTCCTTTTTCTACTGCTGGAGTGGTATCAAGACAGCTAAAATAGGAGGTTAAATAAGATCCAGAAATCCATAAAATATTAATCAAAATATATGATTCAATAGAAATTACCCATCTTATGAAGAAACAGGAAGATCTCAAATAGAATAATAAAAGACAAACGATAGATGCCAACACCAAGATAACAGAGGGTTTGGAATTATTTGAAAAAGATATTAAAGCAACCATCAAAAAATTTTTAATGAGCAATTACAAACACACATGAAATAATACTGTAAGCAAAAAATGAAAGATATAAATAAAAAATGAAAGTTTTATAAATAAAAAATCAAAAAAACAAATGAGATCAACATTAGAATGGATGGGACAAAATAATTATTGAACTTGAAGAGAGAATAATAGAAACCTAATTTGAACAACTGGGAAAAAAATAGACTGAAAAAACACTTGAACAGACCCTCAGAGATCTGTGACATTACAACAATAGCTCTAACATTTGTGTCATCAGATTTCCATAAGGAGAGGAGGAACAGGGAATGACTGAAAAACTGCTCAAAACAATAATGGCAGAAAACTTTCCAAATTTGCCAAAAAATATAAGCACACATTTTCAAGAGCTGAGTGAACACCAAACAGAATAGATTGAAATCCACACCAAGGAACATCATAGTCAAACTTATGAAAACTAAAGGCAAAGAAAAAAACCTTGAAAGCTGTGAGAGAGAAAAGACACCTTACCTAAAAGGAATCAAGTGAAATGACAGTGGACTTCTCATCAAAAATCATGGAAGCCAGAAAGCATGTGGCTCAACATTTTTCAAGTGCTGACAGAAAAGAGCATTTAACCACAAATCCTACATTCAGGAAAATATATTATTCAGGAACTAAGGAAAAATCAAGGCATTCTCAGATACAGAGAAACTGAAAATGTGTAACCAGCAGACCAAAAAGAATAGCTAGAGGAAGTTATTTCAACTGAAAAAAAAATGTAAAAAATGGAATTTTTTAATACCAAGGGAGAAGAAAACTATGGAAAGAGCAAAAATATGTGCCAATACATTCCCTTATCCTCTTAAATGTATTAAATTATGTTTCATGGTTGAAGAAAAATTATGCCACTGACATGCTTTAAAATGTATAAAAAATATTTAAGATAATTATGATTGGAGGAGATAAAGGGAGTGTTAAAGGAATCAGATTTCTATACTTCATTCAAACTGGTGAATATGTTGTGGATAATGAAAGCTTATTTCTTGCTGGATGAGGTAGGCATTAAAATAAGGAAGGAGGCAAAGCCAGGATGACCCTTGTGGAATTGTACTGGAACCAAAAAGACCAATATGTAGTCATGGTGGTTTTTCTTTTTAATTTAAATATATGCAGTTAACTATGGGTCTAAATGTGTATGCATATGTGTGCTTACATATATTTATTTTTGAGCTTACATTATTCTTAAAAGAATTGTCCCTGAAAAGCAATGTTCAAATCTAATGCTGAGATATTCCTTTATAAATACCATTTTCCAGTAAATGGAAATAGATGATTCTAGGTCTGAGGCAAGAGGAGAAAGCACAGAATGAGTCTGAAACATCAATCATATAGTTCCAGAAAAGAAGAAAGTGCCTTAAAATGATGATGCCATGTCCAAGGCACTTGGGAATCGGCTTCAAAAAGCAACCAGTGGCCAACTCTGGAACATTTTTAGCCACAAAATAATGGTGCTGGCAATGTTTTCATTTTTGGTTTTAGAGACAGAGTTGTGCTATGTTACCTGTGAGCCACTGTGCCTTGCTGATAGTATGTTTTATGGCCTATAGACTGAAGTAAATGTCCATTAGATTGCACTGATATAAATAATGAATAGATAAATAAATATATGGTAGAGGAAAAAAATAACTATTTTCAATAGTAGCATTTCAGTATATAAATATAAAAATAATAATTGAAATTAACATCACCTTTTTGGCTGGGCATGGTGGCTCACGCCTGTAGTCCCAGCACTTTGGGAGGCCGAGGTGGGTGAATCATGAGGTAAAGAGTTCAAGACCAGTCTGGCCAAGATGGTGAAACCCTGCTTCTACTAAAAACACAAAAATTCGCTGGACATGGTGGCAGGCACTTGTAATCCCAGCTATTCAGTAGGCTGAGGCAGAGAATTGCTTGAACCCGGGAGGTGGAGGTTTCAATGAGCTGAGATCATGCCACTGCACATCAGCTGGGGCAACAGAGCAAGACCTTATCTCAAAAAAAAAATCACTTTTTTTTGTTTGTTTGTTTGCAAACATACACTGTAATCATTGTAGTCAAGGATTATCAACATGCACCAAAATTAGTTGGGGAAGGTGTTATGAGAGACAGGATATTTGCAATATTTCAAAGTATCTGCCCATGAGATACTTATTAATTAAAAGTGAAAATACAAATATTATGGGACAGAAACTTGGCAAACCTCATTTTAACAGTTATCAAATGTAATATCACCAATAATGAGACATGTCATCCTATATCTGATATGAGGCACTGAGAAGGGTGCAACAAATTTCTGTGGTCCCCTTGCCAAATATGTATGACTCATACTCAAGCTGACTAAGGAGCAATGTGAACTGAATGCAATGAAGAGTACTGGATTAGATATTAGGCCAGTATAAATAAATTAGTGAAACAATTGATAAAGGTGAATAAGATCCAGATGAATCAATATTATTATATCAATGTTAATTCTTAAATTTTGATAATTATACTATGGCTATGCAATGTTTAGCATTTGTTCATGAGTTGAGGAAAAGGTTTTGGGGAACTCTTCATGCTATATTTGCAACTTTGTATAAGTCTGAAATTATTTCTAAATAAAGTTAAAAAGACAAATAAAATAAATAACTAGTGTGACTTCTGTCTCCTGATTGTTCATCAGCTATGATTTTAAATTTGTTGGTATAGTATATATTAAAACATTTAGAACTATATATAAAGATAATTTAATACACTGTAGAATAAGTTCATTACTCTATGTTTGGTTTGCCCTTAAATGAATTTAAGTTAAAATGTCCTTTAACATTTATTACCATTGTTACATGATTAACTTATAAATTCAAATTTAGATTTATCTGTAGTCTATAATTTTAAAAATCTGTTACTTTTTCCTGTCTTTTATGTCGAATTTTCATAGTTGAATAAAAATCAAGAACAGATTAGTAAGTACTAAAACAGCATGGGCCCTTATCATTGTATCTTTTCCAAATAAAGTTATCCCAGTATATAATCTTTACAGGCAAGCCCTGTTTGGCAAAGAAACTATGTCCAAATGTTTGTGATTCAAACATACAGTAAATTATAAACAGTGTAGCAACTTCTCATGATTGGCAAAGAAGAACACATATTGGGGTTTTTTAGCATTCCACATAGTTTTATTAACATTTATCTTCAATTAGGCATTTAGTACATGAGAAGGCAATATTGCAATTGAGATAAAATATATACACTTAATGTTTTCTGTAAGGATAAGACAAAGATAACATCTTATTTGATAATTTGAACTGGTTGGAATTTGACCAATTAGAATGAATAGCTTTGCCTGAAAATCTTTATCTTGATGGTCAGAATTTAGGTAAGCTGCCTGATTAATTCCAGATTTCAAATATTTTCATTCCAAATTTTCTTCCTGGCAAGATAATTACCAGGAATAATATAGATGAGTACAAATGTTTTTGGAAAAATTTATGTTGTTTAGGGTTAAAAATAAGTTCATGATATTTAAACTCAGTCAACTTAAATGATATTTAAAGTATTTGGTAAACATTGTCATCTTCTAGTTTCTAAACATTTTTGGAAATAATCCTTGCAAGGTTTTGTAATACTCAGTGTTCTTTGGAAGATGAATTCCAGTTGGCTGTATTTCATAGCACCTGCAGCTTTCGGAAATAACTAAGATTTTCAGTTGACATGTCCTAGATATTAATTTATGTTGTAGGTTAAAATGATTAAATTTGTGTACTTCTGAGGCCAGCTGCCTTTGTTAAGAAGAACATTTAATGATGAAGAACAAATAAAGTAAACCAGTGATTTAAATCTCTATTTAAGAGAGAAAAATATATAAAAGTAATGCTTGGAATTTGATTTCAGCTGTTAAAGAAAAAAATGAATTACAAGAAAATGTGGAAGCATGTATCTTAGCGTATTTCAGTGCGGTTGTTTCATAACCTAAAAAAAAGAAAATACCATATAAAGTATTGCATGTGTAACAAAGTGTTATTTTGTTAAATTGTTCTTATGCAAATAAGGTTTGCAACATCTACTAAAGCCTCATTATTTGTTGTGTTGTCTTACTGAGAGTTAGAATAAACAGAGAAAGATTAAACACAAGCTTCAAGTTGCCTGCGGTTTGATCCCAAATTTTTTTTTTTTTTTTTTCTCTCTGACTTACTTGGGTATATCCTTTTCTTTTTCTTTTTTTTTTTTTAATTATACTTTAAGTTCTAGGGTACATGTGCATAACGTGCAGATTTGCTACATATCTATACTTGTGCCATGTTGGTGTGCTGCACCCATCAACTCATCAGCACCCATCAATTCGTCATTTATATCAGGTATAACTCCCAATGCAATCCCTCAATCCTCCCCCCTCCCCCCTCCCCCCTCCCCCCTCCCCATGATAGGCCCCAGTGTGTGATGTTCCCCTTCCCGAGTCCAAGTGATGTCATTGTTCAGTTCCCACCTATGAGTGAGAACATGTGGTGTTTGGTTTTCTGTTCTTGTGATAGTTTGCTAAGAATGATGGTTTCCAGCTGCATCCATGTCCCTACAAAGGATGCAAACTCATCCTTTTTTATGGCTGCATAATATTCCATGGTGTATATGTGCCACATTTTCTTAATCCAGTCTGTCACAGATGGACATTTGGGTTGATTCCAAGTCTTTGCTATTGTGAATAGTGCCGCAATAAACATACGTGTGCATGTGTCTTTATAGCAGCATGATTTATAATCCTTTGGATATATACCCAGTAGTGGGATGGCTGGGTCATATGGTACATCTAGTTCTAGATCCTTGAGGAATCGCCATACTGTTTTCCATAATGGTTGAACGAGTTTACAATCCCACCAACAGTGTAAAAGTGTTCCTATTTCTCCACATCCTCTCCAGCACCTGTTGTTTCCTGAAATTTTAATGATTGCCATTCTAACTGGTGTGAGATGGTATCTCATTGTGGGTTTGATTTGCATTTCTCTGATGGCCAGTGATGATGAGCATTTTTTCATGTGTCTGTTGGCTGTAAGAATGTCGTCTTTTGAGAAATGTCTGTTCATATCCTTTCCCCACTTTTTGATGGGGTTGTTTGTTTTCTTCTTGTAAATTTGTTTGAGTTCTTTGTAGATTCTGGATATTAGCCCTTTGTCAGATGAGTAGATTGCAAAAATTTGCTCCCATTCTGTAGGTTGGCTGTTCACTCTGATGGTAGTTTCTTTTGCTGTGCAGAAGCTTTTTAGTTTAATTAGATTCCATTTGTCAATTTTGGCTTTTGCTGCCGTTGCTTTTGGTGTTTTAGACATGAAGTCCTTGCCCATGCCTATGTCCTGAATGGTACTACCTAGATTTTCTTCTAGGGTTTTTATGGTATTAGGTCTAACATTTAAGTCTCTAATCCATCTTGAATTAATTTTCGTATAAGGAGTAAGGAAAGGATCCAGTTTCAGCTTTCTACTTATGGCTAGGCAATTTTCCCAGCACCATTTATTAAATAGGGAATCCCTTCCCCATTTCTTGTTTCTCTCAGGTTTGTCAAAGATCAGATGGCTGTAGCTATGTGGTATTATTTCTGAGGACTCTGTTCTGTTCCATTGCTCTATATCTCTCTTTTGGTACCAGTACCATGCTGTTTTGGTTACTGTAGCCTTGTAGTATAGTTTGAAGTCAGGTAGCGTGACGCCTCCAGCTTTGTCCTTTTGACTTAGGATTGTCTTGGCAATGCGGGCTCTTTTTTGGTTCCATATGAACTTTAAAGCGGTTTTTTCCAATTCTATGAAGAAACTCATTGGTAGCTTGATGGGGATGTCATTGAATCTATAAATAACCTTGGGCAGTATGGCCATTTTCACGATATTGATTCTTCCTATCCATGAGCATGGTATGTTCTTCCATTTGTTTGTGTCCTCTTTGATTTCACTGAGCAGTGGTTTGTAGTTCTCCTTGAAGAGGTCCTTTACATCCCTTGTAAGTTGGATTCCTAGGCATTTTATTATCTTTGAAGCAATTGTAAATGGAAGTTCATTCATGATTTGACTCTGTTTGTCTGTTAATGGTGTATAAGAATGCTTGTGATTTTTGCACATTAATTTTGTATCCTGAGACTTTGCTGAAGTTGCTTATCAGCTTAAGGAGATTTTGGGCTGAGACAATGGGGTTTTCTAAATATACAATCATGTCATCTGCAAACAGGGACAATTTGACTTCTTCTTTTCCTAACTGGATACCCTTTATTTCCTTCTCTTGCCTGATTGCCCTAGCCAGAACTTCTAACACTATGTTGAATAGGAGTGGTGAGAGAGGGCATCCCTGTCTTGTGCCAGATTTCAAAGGGAATTTTTCCAGTTTTTGCCCATTCAGGATGATATTGGCTGTGGGTTTGTCATAAATAGCTCTTATTATTTTGAGGTACGTTCCATCAATACCGAATTTGTTGAGCCTTTTTAGCATGAAGGGCTGCTGAATTTTGTCAAAAGCCTTTTCTGCATCTATTGAGATAATCATGTGGTTCTTGTCTTTGGTTCTGTTTATATGCTGGATTACGTTTATTGATTTGTGAATGTTGAGCCAGCCTTGCATCCCCAGGATGAAGCCCACTTGATCATGGTGAATAAGCTTTTTGATGTGCTGCTGTATCCGGTTTGCCAGTATTTTATTGAGGATTTTTGCATCGATGTTCATCAGGGATATTGGTCTAAAATTTTCTTTTTTTGTTGTGTCTCTGCCAGGCTTTGGTATCAGGATGGTGTTGGCCTCATAAAATGAGTTAGGGAGGATTCCCTCTTTTTCTATTGATTGGAATAGTTTCAGAAGGAATGGTACCAGCTCCTCCTTCTACCTCTGGTAGAATTCAGCTGTGAATCCATCTGGTCCTGGACTTTTTTTGGTGGGTAGGCTATTAATTGTTGCCTCAATTTCAGAGCCTGCTATTGGTCTATTCAGGGATTCAGCTTCTTCCTGGTTTAGTCTTGGAACATTGTAAGTGTCCGGGAAATTATCCATTTCTTCTAGATTTTCTAGTTTATTTGTGTAGAGGTGTTTATAGTATTCTCTGATGGTAGTTTGTATTTCTGTGGGGTCCGTGGTGATATCCCCTTTATCATTTTTTATTGCGTCTATTTGATTCTTCTCTCTTTTCTTCTTTATTGGTCTTGCTGGTAGTCTGTCAATTTTGTTGATTTTTTCAAAAAACCAACTCCTGGATTCATTGATTTTTTGGAGGGTTTTTTGTGTCTCTTATCTCCTTCAGTTCTGCTCTGATCTTAGTTATTTCTTGCCTTCTGCTAGCTTTTGAATGTGTTTGCTCTTGCTTCTCCAGTTCTTTTAATTGTGATGTTAGATTGTCAATTTTAGATCTTTCCTGCTTTCTCTTGTGGGCATTTAGTGCTATAAATTTCCTTCTACACACCGCTTTAAGTGTGTCCCAGAGATTCTGGTATGTTGTATCTTTGTTCCCATTGGTTTCAAAGAACATCTTTTTTTCTGCCTTCATTTCGTTATGTACTCAGTAGTCATTCAGGAGCAGGTTGTTCAGTTTCCATGTAGTTGAGCGGTTTTGATTGAGTTTCTTAGTCCTGAGTTCTAGTTTGATTGCACTGTGGTCTGAGAGACAGTTTGTTATAATTTCTGTTCTTGTACATTTGCTGAGGAGTGCTTTACTTCCAATTATGTGGTTAATTTTGGAATAAGTGTGATGTGGTGCTGAGAAGAATGTATATTCTGTTGATTTGGGGTGGAGAGTTCTATAGATGTGTATTAGGTCTGCTTGGTGCAGAGATGAGTTCAATTCCTGAATAACCTTTTTAACTTTCTGTCTCGTTGAACTGTCTAATGTTGACAGTGGAGTGTTGAAGTCTCCTATTATTATTGTATGGGAGTCTAAGTCTCTTTGTAAGTCTCTAAGGACTTGCTTTATGAATTTGGGTGCTCCTGTATTGGGTGCATATATATTTAGGATAGTTAGCTCTTCCTGTTGAATTGATCCCTTTACCATTATGTAAGGCCTTCTTTGTCTCTTTTGATCTTTAATGGTTTAAAGTCTATTTTATTAGAGACGAGGATTGCAACCCCTGCTTTTTTTTGTTCTCCATTTGCTTGGTAGATCTTCCTCCATCCCTTTATTTTGAGCCTATGTATGTCTCTGCATGTGAGATGGGTCTCCTGAATACAGCAGACTGATGGGTCTTGACTCTTTATCCAATTTGCCAGTCTGTGTCTTTTAATTGGAGCATTTAGTCCATTTACATTTAAGATTAATATTGTTATGTGTGAACTTGATCCTGCCATTATGATATTAACTGGTTATTTTGCTCGTTAGTTGATGCAGTTTCTTCCTAGCCTCGATGGTCTTTACATTTTGGCATGTTTTTGCAATGGCTGGTACCGGTTGTTCCTTTCCATGTTTAGGGCTTCCTTCAGGGTCTCTTGTAAGGCAGGCCTGGTGGTGACAAAATCTCTAAGCATTTGCTTATCTGTAAAGGATTTTATTTCTCCTTCACTTATGAAACTTAGTTTGGCTGGATATGAAATTCTGGGTTTAAAATTCTTTAAGAATGTTGAATATTGGCCCCCACTCTCTTCTGGCTTGTAGAGTTTCTGCCGAGAGATCTGCTGTTAGTCTGATGGGCTTCCCTTTGTGGGTAACCCGACCTTTCTCTTTGGCTGCCCTTAAGATTTTTTCCTTCATTTCAACTTTGGTGAATCTGGCAATTATGTGTCTTGGAGTTGCTCTTTTCGAAGAGTATCTTTGTGGCATTCTCTGTATTTCCTGAATTTGAATGTTGGCCTGCCCTACTAGGTTGGGGAAGTTCTCCTGGATGATATCCTAAAGAGTGTTTTCCAAGTTG
Source organism: Rhinopithecus roxellana (assembly GCF_007565055.1). Lineage (NCBI taxonomy): Eukaryota > Metazoa > Chordata > Mammalia > Primates > Cercopithecidae > Rhinopithecus > Rhinopithecus roxellana. The sequence continues at coordinate 32,197,633 of NC_044566.1, forward strand.
GTTCCATTTTCCCCCTCACTTTCAGGCACCCCAAGCAGACGTAGATTTGGTCTTTTTACATAATCCCATACTTCTTGCAGGCTTTGTTCATTTCTTTTTCTTCTTTTTTCTTTGGTTTCTCTTCGCACTTCATTTCATTCATTTGATCCTCAATCGCTGATACTCTTTCTTCCAGTTGATTGAGCAGGTTACTGAAGCTTGTGGAATTGTCACGTATTTCTCGTGTCATGGTTTTCATCTCTGTCATTTCGTTTATGACCTTCTCTGCATTAATTATTCTAGCTATCAATTCTTCCACTCTTTTTTCAAGATTTTTAGTTTCTTTGCGCTGGGTGCGTAATTCCTCCTTTAGCTCTGAGAAGTTTGATGGACTGAAGCCTTCTCTCATCTCGTCAAAGTCATTCTCTGACCAGCTTTGATCCGTTGCTGGCGATGAGCTGCGCTCCTTTGCAGGGGGAGATGCGCTCTTATTTTTTGAATTTCCAGCTTTTCTGCCCTGCTTCTTCCCCATCTTTGTGGTTTTATCTGCCTCTGGTCTTTGATGATGGTGACGTATTGATGGGGTTTTGGTATAGGCATTCTTCCTGTTTGATAGTTTTCCTTCTAATAGTCAGGACCCTCCGCTGTACGTCTGTTGGAGATTGCTTGAGGTCCACTCCAGACCCTGTTTGCCTGTGTATCAGCAGCAGAGGTTGCAGAAGATAGAATATTGCTGAACAGTGAGTGTACCTGTCTGATTCTTGCTTTGGAAGCTTCCTCTCAGGGGAGTACTCCACCCTGTGAGGTGTGGGGTGTCAGACTGCCCCTAGTGGGGGATGTCTCCCAGTTAGGCTACTCAGGGGTCAGAGACCCACTTGAGCAGGCAGTCTGTCCATTCTCAGATCTCAACCTCCGTGTTGGGAGATCCACTGCTCTCTTCAAAGCTGTCAGACTGAGTCGTTCGCGTCTGCACAGGCCTCTGCTGCTTCCCCTATTGTTGTTTAGCTGTGCCCTGTCCCCAGAGGTGGAGTCTACAGAGACAGGCAGGTTTCCTTGAGCTGCTATGAGCTCCACCCAGTTCGAGCTTCCCAGCGGCTTTGTTTACCTACTTAAGCCTCAGCAATGGCAGGCGCCCCTCCTCCAGTCTCCCTGCTGCCTTGCTGTTAGATCGCAGCCTGCTGTGCTAGCAGTGAGGGAGGCTCCGTGGCCGTGGGACCCTCCTGGCCAGGTGTGGGTATAATCTCCTGGTGTGCCCGTTTGCTTAAAGCGCAGTATTGGGGTGGGAATTACCCGATTTTCCAGGTGTTATGTGTCTCAGTTCCCCTGGCTAGGAAAAGGGATTCCCTTCCCCCTTGCGCTTCCCAGGTGAGGCAATGCCTCGCCCTGCTTCAGCTCTCGCTGGTCGGGCTGCAGCACCTGACCAGCACTGATTGTCCGGCACTCCCCAGTGAGATGACCCCAGTACCTCAGTTGAAAATGCAGAAATCACCAGTCTTCTGTGTCACTCGCGCTGGGAGTTGGAGACTGGAGCTCTTCCTATTTGGCCATCTTGCTCCCTGATCTCAAATTTTAAATGTTCATTGAGAAAAAGAGGTCTCTGAGGTCAGACAGAGGAATGATACAGATTTAATTATGGTTTTGAGTCAGAGTCCTTAAAACAAGAATGGTCCAGCAATGAGCAGGATAATAAATCAATAAAAGATTGGATGACAGTGTCATAAACCGATAATATTATTTTGCATGTGACCATATACCTAGATCACTACTAAATTTAGATATTATTTGGATATTCAAGGATATCCAGGGTTGGCCTGGGGATTTAAAATGCATGTTCCTCATTGAGGGTTTGGAATGGGTTAAGGGTCTTTTAAAAGATATTTGGGGGTTTTGTCAAGTCCTGAGTTTTCCTGAGTTTTAAATGCTTTTAGGAAATAGCAATTGGCTCACTACAGATGGTTTTAGGGAAAAAACAAAAAACAAAAACAACAATAAAAAAGCATTTTAAATATGTAGATCTTAGACACTAGACCTGCCTTAGAATGGAGGAAAAGATGACTAAAAATGACAAATTTAAGTGACAAATTTTGAACTTTATTGGCTTGTCCATTTACTGCAAACCTAGAAAGATATAAAAGAAGTTTGCTGAAAGGATGGATAGAAGCACAGATGCTGTTAAAGGGCAATTGTGTCCTTAGAAAAAGGAGCATTAGTTTCCAGAATATTTGTGGAATAAGAGAAACTGAGGAAACACTGAGGGATATCTGAGAGGGACTGATGGAAATAGATTCTTCCAGGGAGGCAGGCACTGTTTTTTATTGGTCACCAGTCTATTTCCCGAGCATAATTGAGTACTTGCACTTAGATGATATTTAGCAAAAATTTGTTTTAAAAAAGAAGTGTAATCACTCCCTCCTCAATCCTTCTCTTGCACTTTGCAGCTAACCTCAACTATAGTACATGATGTTATAATATGTTGAATTTTCTTTCTTTCTTTCCTTTTTTTTGAAATGGAGTTTTGCTCTTGATGTCCAGGCTGGTGTGCAATGGTGTGATCCCAGCTCACTGTAACCTCTGCCCCCTGAGTTCAAGCGATTCTCCTGCCTCAGCCTCCCAAGTAGCTGGATTACAGGTGCGCACCAACATGTCTGGCTAATTTTTGTATTTTTAGTAGAGACGGGGTTCCGCCACATTGACCAGGCTGGTCTCAAACTCCTAACCTCAGGTGATCCACCTGACTTGGCCTCCTAAAGTTCTAGGATTACAGGCATGAGCCACTGCATCCAGCCCAATATGTTGAATTTTTATGTAGCATGCTGTATGTTGAGAGAGAATGGAATTTGGTGTTGGAGAGATATGGCTTCAATCAAATTCTATTTACTATTATCTTGATAGGAAATTTGCTTAACTCCATTGAGCTTCAGTTACCTCATCTGTGAATTAGGAATAATGCCAAAATCATATAGAAAAAGTTTAGCACAGTGCTTAAAATAAACAGGAATGAGTATATTGAATAACATGAATGATACATTTGGAATATAGAATATAGAATAGAATAGTTACAAATCTAAAGTAATGTATCTGCTGAAAAACTTACCTGAATAAACAGGTTGCCTTAGAAATGAATCAAATGGCAAGTTCACTCATGATTGATGCCAAAATAGGTAGGCTGCTAGAATTCACAATTAATGAGTAGAGGAAACTGTTATAGCCCCTAACAATGATAAACATTTAGGAGTTATTTGGGCTAATAATTTTGAGGTAGGACAAATTCCCTTTCCAGCAATGCTGAACAAAGTAGGTTCTCTTTGTCGTTGGTTGATGCTTAGTGATCCACTCCTGGGGCAACACCAGAGGCCTAGACCTGGAAACTAGATTGTACCAACACCAAAGCAGAATTTCTGTCCTACTGGTTCTCCATAGACAGGGAGAGAAGGAAAACTAGCAGGAGAAATTTTGGAGTCCAGTAGATCACTGCAGAATCCTGAATCTGAAGAGTGGCAAATTGAGAGAGACTCAGAAAACAGTATTCAAATCTAGCAGTCATCATAAGACCAACAGATAGAAAGCTGGAGCAAGGATAAGAAATGGGTTTTGGGTGAGAGAGGAAGACGAGAATGGCAGGTAGATCAAGGCTGTTGATTAAGTTCATGGTTCGCTTGTGTTGGGCTCAGGAACAAAAGTGAGAATAAGTTTGTAAGTGACATGAAAAAGAATTGGAAATACTGTGTAATTAAAATTGCAGGGAAATCAGAAAAAAAAAAGCAAATTTCTAAACACATATAGAATGCCTTGTAATTTAGTTTCATATTCTCAACACATTTGGCAGAGTTCCCTGCAGAAAGGCAAATCTTAAAAAGATATACAAAATCAGGGAAGAAAATTTATTGTTCAAAGAGACATTTTAAAATATGGCTGGCTTTAAAATGTGAAAGGCATGTTGAACTGAATTTGACCTTGGCAATTTGTAATAAAAGATGAATAGTTTTGCAAAGATAGAATTTTTGTTTATCTAAATTAAATGATAAACATTATTCTTCTTGAAGTCTGCCTTATCCTAGATCTTCAATTTTCTACAATGAAGGATGTCTTCAGATATTTTTATCCAAAGCTTTTTCTTCATTATTTTGAATACTCATTTTAATCTTCATTCACTAAGGAAAATTAATGGAATGAGATGGATTCACTCATAGTTAGATATGTATATGTGCAATCTTTCCTCATTATATTTTTTACAACTTGAATATGTTTACTTTATAACTCACAGAGTATATAAGTTTTATTTTCTTGCTATATCTGTTTTATTTTTGATTATAAAAAATGTCTCAAAGGATAAAATTAAATATGTGTTTGTATATAAAAAGCAATTCTATGCAATGATTAGTCTCCCCATTACCTAGAAACATTTTTTGTGCTGACAATTCATGAATCTCATGTTATGGCTCATTAGTTAAACTTAGGTTGAGTTCCAAGTTTTCAGACATACTCCCAAAAGTCATTCAGTATAAACGTATATGTACTTTACAGCATTTGTTGTGGTAGGTCTGAGGATATTGTCAATGATTCTGGTCTTATTTAAGAAGGCTCTGCAACTTGGTGTATCATTTGAATACCACATACATAAGGAGCATAAAAGTTAACCAAGAACATAGCACTGTGGCATATCACATGACAAAGAATGGTATCCCTGGGATTCTCAGTCCTCATTCTATCAGCTGATAGCCCAAACTTCAATGTCAATTTTTAGAAGAAGCCTAATGAAAAATTTCAAAGGAGCAGATAAGTGGAAAGTCTCATCCTATTCGCTACCAAGTCCAGGGCTGTTTGCCTTCATTTTTGGTCAGCTTGTCCAATAGGTTGCTGTGGTGGGGTATGTGGGATGCTTTTTATGAAAGAGGCACTACCAAGGTCAAATAGCTCTTAAGTGTAAGAACTGAGATATGAATCCAGGCCTCCTGACTTCAGTTCCTTAGCCAAAATATATACTAAAGGTATTAAATAGCTAATCTTTTGCAAGACAGGTAGGTAAATTTGGGTTTGAGTCAATAATCAAGAAAGTACCCAAGTCTGGTTCTGTTTTCAAAGTAAAACTCCCTTTAATGACAATAGAAATGTAACTTTATACTTTGTACTTTGAATTCAGAGTAGTGCTCTGAGTGGGCATTCCTGTTGCCTGATCATATTTCTTGCTAATCTCTTAATATTTATAGATAGAAAGCCAAAAAATGTTAAGTGTGTGCTAATAGGTTCCTAAAAGGATTGGCCCTTAACTTTATGTATTAAGCCTTTGCTTATCTGGTCCAAAACCTCAGTTTTGTTGGAATTCTAATAACTAACCTATTCCCCTGTGCAGATGGTCATGGGAGGAAGTTCTTCCTCCCTTGAGCAAAGTAATTTATTAGTTTGTTGACAGATTACACAAGGCTGGGTTTTCTGCTTATCAGAGTTAATGTCTCAAATATGCCTGAGGAGTGTGTATTTTGTACTTGTAAGGTCATCATGTTGCCACAAGCTCTAGCCTGTTTGTTTGAACAGGGGCAAGAACATGCACATAGATCACTCAATAAGCATAATTGTTAAAGGTATGATGGCTAACAAAGATAAACATGGTCCCTGAGGAAGAGGTCATAAAATTCCCAGCATGTCTTCTAATGCCAACACAAAGTTTATAAAAAATCTATTTGATTGTTTGGCTTTACTTTTATATATATGTAAGCAGTTTAGTTAACTTCCTTATTATGTGTTTGTATCAAAATATAGTTAATACATACAGAATTGTTTGTTAGTATTAACAAGTAGAATACCTGAAATCATCACATCTACTATTCATGAAATGTATCTAAGTTTTTCTTAAAATTATGTATATATTAATGCCAGTGTAAATAGATGGTTTCAGTATTCCAGAGAAATTGTTTAAATTTCCTATTAGAAAATGAATATCTACTTCTATATGTCCCAAATCAGTGAAAATTTCTGAGGTCTTTTTATAGTTTTAAGATTTCAGATTAAATGTTTAATCTAATCATGCCTCTTCACAAAAAAATTAAAGAATAAACATAAAAGTAAAAAGAGTAAAAAATTTGAGAGTTAAAGTAAAAAATAAAAAATTTCATCTGATTATAAAATAAATTCAGATAAAAATTCAACTATTATCTGAATGGCTCCAAAAAAATCAATGACGACTTTGTCAACAACTCAAGAATATCAGAGTTGTGAAGACAAAACATAGAAAAAAATATTGATTTTTATATTGAAGAGATATTTCAAGATAACAGGTACTAATTATCATTTTTCCCTTTTTAAAAAATTTAGAATGCAAAAATTACGATTGACTCTTAGCCAGAGCTTATTGAAGAATGGCAAACAATGACTTGGTAGTGACTGAAGTAAGGAAGTGCCTCACTTCTTGATCAAAGCATTACCTGTTTTCAAAGAACTATGTGGTCTAGAAGGCACTCAGGAGACTAACTTAGTGACCAGAGCAAAAAAGGTTACTTATGGTTCTGCCTTGTGACTCTTCATTATCAGCACATTCCAGAAACTCATCCCTTGCTTTTCCTTTTTAATTTCCTATATTCTTTCATAGTTTTAAAGAACAAGTCTCATTTTGTAGTTTAAGATTGTGAAGTTATTTTATCTCATTGCTGTGAAGAATGCTATTTGTTGTTCATTTGTTAAATATTATTTTACTTTTTAATAACAAAACTTTTGATTTTTTTTTATTTTTCACTTCTTTCATTTTATACCTCTTCTTTAAATCTTCTCCTCGGAAAATTTGTATTCATTTTACTTTGTCTCGTTATATTTTTCCTATATTATTTTATTTATTCAATATACTTTTTGTCATCTACTTTACTATTTACCTTTCTTTTTACCTTTTGCTGTATTTTCTTTATACTACTTATGCTCTTTGATTAATTTTATAGTTTAATTTCTTACTTTATATTGTTTTTGATTTTATTGCCCCTTTTTGTAATGGCTATAATGGGATAGCAGCAGAGGAAGAAGTAGTTCAGAGCACTTGTTTATTCTTTGAAAAAAAGTTATGTGACTATAATATACTGGGCACAATATTTGTAAAAAATGTAAATTATTGAAGAATCATTTACTCTATCTTTAAAACATGAATCTGGTGCAGTTTCTCTCAGCCATTTCTTTGAGATTGAGTGCCCCCATAAAACCAAGTAAGAGATTGTTCTCTCAGGACCACTTGAGGGCAGGTGGTGCATGCAGTGGTTTTTAAACTGCACTTCCCTGATTGCTGACAGGAGAGCAGATTCAGGAACACCCATAAGGGACCATCGATAAGCCTGCTGACTAGCATGAATTTCCCAACTTGTGTTTTCTTCAAGAGGACTCCCAGGACAAATCTCTTTCAGGAAGTCCTTCATGGAAGTAGTTGTTCTTCTGAGTAATTATTTTGTTTTATATGCATTGTGAATGACAAAGCTGACAGTTTTCCCTCTTTGTCTTGACTTTTGGAATAAGCACAGCCCAATTTGTGGCTTGCTTCTTGCAATTTTGTAGCAGGAGTTTATAGGATAAACTTAGTGTACTCAAATTCACTTTTAGCTGCCTTTTCTTTCTTCTTATATTCAATTTGCACTAATTTCTTTATTAATAAATATCCCTTATTTTGTTTTTCCTCCTTTATGCATTTTAAAAAGGTTTAAATTAGTTTTAAGAGCAAAGCAAAGGCTTTTTTCTCATACTATAAAAAGATTTTAACAGATTGCATATTTTTGAGTAGAAACTATGCTCCATCTGCCTCCACTGGCACTGAATAGTACACTACCTGTCACAAAAGAGTGTGAATTCTAGTTTAATTGATTCCAGAGCAGTTCTGTGTTTTTATTGTCACATAGAAACCAAGTGTTTAGGATTCATATACACCCCCAAGTCTGATCACAGGCAAATCATGCAATGATCATTGTTTCTAAGGTTCATGTTTATTGAGCTTGTGTGCTCAGGGGGCTACCCTAAAACTGATTATGTCTTCCTTTCCTCTATCTTCTCTAACAGCTAAAGGTCTATGATTACAAGGCATTTCTTGCCAAGGCATTGTCTTTCATAAGTTAATAGACATTCACAGGCTTTTTGCCTACTTATGATTGTGGAGTTTCCCTACAGCTTACTCTGTTACCTTAGAAAAAAATGTTAAGTATCTTTCCTAAGACTGGATATTTCTTAGATATACATATAGTAAGGAATAGACTGTTGCAAATTTATGGGAAGAGATGAAAAGAGGGCAGATATTACGGAAGTCTCCATCAAGTTATTTAAACAGTAGTACATTTGAACTCTTCTTATAAAGTAAAATTATGTCTTTATTATCCTGCATATACTGAAATGTAGGTCTGTATTTGGGGAAAGATTAGATTAGAACTAAAGGACACATTCTTCAGGAAAATGTCTGATATATAACCACTTGCTGTTCCTTATTTGTGTATTTCTCTGTATCAAATTTAAAGAAAGATATAGAGAAGTTATCCACATAGACTTTGTATAGTGAGGAGATTCCTCCCTTCATCCTGAGCACAGCAGAACGGAGACTGTCAATGGGGCCACAAAGGAACTCTTGGGAATGAGCAGGTAAACACTTTTTCCTAAAAAAAAGTGATAAATTATCTATATTCTTCAAAATGCTTTTTAAATTTGGTTGAAATTTTAGAATTTTTTAAAATTCTGACAATAGTAAAATGCCAATTGTTAGAGGTATTCCTGTTTTATGCGTTTGGTTTAGGTTAATACTGTGTTACCCAATGTGACTAATCTTTGAATTATTAATGTAATGTTCATAATTTTTGCTAGCAACTCACCCAGAATGGTCAACTCTTTGTTATTGTGTACTATTTATCACCTGTTCTAAGACATTATAGTATTTACTATTTTGATAAATTTTCAAATATAAATGCTAGTCTCTAAAGCAATGTTTCTTAAGCCATATCTGTTAGACATTACTATTCTAATATAGATCTTTTCCCATTAGATTCAAAACAACTTGAGTTTCCTTTCCAACAGAAGTCCCCACTACCATTCAAGTTGCCATATAACTTGAAATGTATTTACTGTTCCTTTTTGATGAACAAAAGAGGTCCAGTTTCACAAATGCTTATCAAGTTCAAAATTAGGTGATATTCTGTATTAGGCAAAGACGAATAAAGTGAGATTACAGTGTACTGGGAGAAACATACATATACAAATAAATTGAGATTTCTGCTTTGGGCCAAGATGGAGTAAAATAAACAAGATTTACCCTCATGACTAAAACAACAAAACAAGAAACAAAAATTATAAAGCAATGGATCTCGACATTGCCTCTCAAGCACCAACAGCAGTTATGTGAGCGAGACAGAAAACAAATTAGGTGAGTTCTATGATTGTTCTAGCCTACAAGTTTCTGGAACTTAGGGCAAAGGGAGGACCCAAGGAGAGCCTAGCAGTCTCCCTGAGTTGAGAAAATGAATCTGAAAACTCAGGTAAGTCAAAACACCTAGAGTTTGCAAAGAAAAGTATGGGAGAGGAAAGAAAAGCAGAGAGAACTGCAGAAATTTATCTCACAAGTGTTCAATTGAAGGCTGATCAGTACATGTGTGTAAGGAAACCAGCCACCTTAAATCATTAAAGGTAACAGCGTCCCAGTCTTGTAAAGGACCAGCAGTAGTGCCAGTTTCCAATACCTAGCAAAGAAAACCTCATAATTCACAGAATATCAGATAGTGTCCTCAGAAGAATATGCTTCAGTAGTGGAAAACATTAACTGATGAAAGGCTATGCTCATTCTTCTTAGGAAAGCATTAAGACAAAGACTCCAGAGAGTGAATGCTTTCCAATTAACTTAAACACCTTGTAGAACAAAAGAATCAGAAAATATCCTGGCCCAAATAAGATAAAATTCACAGTGCATGTAATAGAAATTATGAAGCTTAATATTAAGAAGCAAGGAAATGTAAACCATAATGAAAAAAAATCAATTAAAAATGATTCAGAAAAAAGGGGATGGAATCAATAAAGAGTGAAAGAATAGTTTTTACAATTATATGCAATATGTTCGAGAAGCTAGGAGATAGATTGGAAATGTGAAGTGCAGACATGAAAGAGGTAAAACTAAAAAATCTCAAAGTCTAAAACAGATAACAGTCTGCATTGTCTAAGAGAAAAATACAATGAGTAGAGTTAACAGCATTTTGCAGAAGAAAAGCATAGTAAATTTCAAGACATAACAATAGAAACTATTCAAAAGGAAATACATGGTGGGCGCCTGTAGTCCCAGCTACTCGGGAGGCTGAGGCAGGAGAATGGCGTGAACCCAGGAGGCGGAGCTTGCAGTGAGCTGAGATCCGGCCACTGCACTCCAGCCTGGGCAACAGAGCGAGACTCCGTCTCAAAAAACAAAAAACAAAAAACAAAAAACAAAAAAAAAAAAAAAAGGAAATACAGAAAAAAAGATTTTAAAAAATGAACAGAATATCGGTGAACTGTGGGACAACTCAATTCAGCCATTGTATGTATGCTTACAGTCAGAAAATGACAGGGTAGGGTGAGGTGATGGGAAAAAATTCTGTGAAAAAACATTGGCTTAATGAGAAACATAAATTCAAGGTACAAGAAGTTCATGTAAGCCAAAACACACGTACATGCACAAATAAAGAAAATGACACCACGACACATCATAATCAAATTGCTTAAAACCAATGATTGAAGATAGTCTTTAAAGGAGCTGGAAAAAAAGATTCATTATAGAAATAGAAACAAAAATTAAGACATCAAATTTGTCATTAAACAATGAATATTTAATGAGTAGATCAATATCTTTAAAGTCTTTATCTAAAATTAAAAAATAAACACATCAGCCTAAGATTATTTATCCACCAGAAATATGTTTCATAAATAAAGAGAAAAAAAGAAAAAGACTATTTCAGACATACAAAAGCTAAAAGAATTTATAATTAAGGCATCTGCACTACAAGAAATGTTAGAGACCCCAAAGTAGAAGGAAAATGATATCAAATGGAAATTTGTAATGACAGAAAAATGAACATTAGAAGTGATAAAGAAATGGGTGACTATAAAGACTATTTAACTCTCATTAATAGAGAACTGAGTATTCAAAACAAGAATAAATAATGTTTCCTGTTATTTATAACATATTGAAATAAAATGCATGATTGAAATACCTCAAAGATCATGCAGGGTCAAATGGAAGTATGTTGTTTTAAATTTCTTACTCTGGGAATGAACTAGGACAGCATTACATTACTCTCTCAAAAGAGAGTAGAGTGGTAAGTTAGTGAGGTATACTATAAACCTCAAACCACCAACAAAATAACACCACAAACACCTACATCTACTAAAAGCAGCAGAGATAAAGTGAAATACAAATAAAATTCAGGTATCTGAGGGGCTGGGCTGCTGCATGACTTGGCACAGCTGAAGTGCCAGTCGTCCGGCAGGACCTCACCCCACTAATTCCTGTCAAGCAGCTTCATGGGCACGTTGGCCAGTGAGACACCCCTGTTGCTCTCTTTCTTCCTGAGCTGTTTCTCTTCCCTCTGGTTCAGTTTTCTGAAAGCATGGAAAGGAGAGGGTCTGGGGACACCCCACACCCCTTTTGTGTCTGCCCATGGCAGGTGCCACTACCAGTCTGGGCTTCACCATCCCCTCTGTTCCTGTCTTCAGCAAGAGGCAGATGTTCATTTTGCGGTTGAATTGGATGCTGCTGTCAAGATGTTCTTCTGTATAAGGTAAAGTTAGGGGAGATGGTCACCATCATTCCTACCAATGCTTTAACGTGAAAAGAGTAGAATATAAGAACATTTGTTTCACAGTATGAGAAGGTCAAGATAAAATTAGGCCTCCTTGGAGGCATTACTTCCAGAATACCCAGGCTCTTAATTTTGGCAGATAGCAATGATTATGAAATAATTCAGGAAGGAGCAGAAGAGCTACAGAAAATGCTTCACAGAGATAAAGTGGGAGATACTGTGTTGTTCCTTTTTACAAACAAACAACATTTGCCAAGTGCTATGGCTATCAGCGAAATGACACACAAATTCAGTCTCTGTGCAACAGAACACGGTATATTCAAGCCACTTGTGCTACACAAGGCACTCTTCTGTATGAGGAACTTAACTGGCTGGCAAACGAGCTTTCAAAACATTCAATGAAACTGGATAACTAACTAAGGACATGCTTGATAGAATTGAAACTAGGCTTGTTACAACAAAACTAGTTTGCATCTTGGTTATTATACAGTCTCTGGGATTCCTTAGGCAGACTATTACAGCATTTAAACTTACTTCGTTGCCAGTGATTGTTTACCAGGTATAATGTTGCCATTTAGCAATATACTGGGTTTTAAATAAATTCTCCTAGGAAAAAGTATACTCCTTTAATTTTATAACCCTAAATGCCTGGCTATTGTGAAACCTTTAAATAAACCAATTTGAATGCTTTTTGAGCCCACAGCAATTTTTTTTTTTTTTTTTTTTTTTTTTTTTTTTTTTTTTTTTTTTTTTTTGAGATGGAGTCTTGCTCTATCACCCAGGCTGGAGTGCAGTGGCACAATCTCGGCTCACTGCAACCTCTGCCTCCCGGGTTCAAGCAAGCAATTCTCATGCCTCAGCCACCCAAGTAGATGGGATTACAGGCTCCTGCCGCCACACCCAGCTAATTTTTTGCTATTTTGTTTGTTTGTTTGTTTGTTTGTTTGTTCTGGTAGAGACAGGGTTTTGTCATATTGGCCAGGCTGGTCTCAAACTCCTGACCTCAGGTGATCCACCCGCCTCAGCCTCCCAAAGTGCTGGCATTACAGGCATGAGTCACTGCATCCAGCCAATAAATAATGTTTTAAATTATCGCCTTGCTACTTTACTGATACCTTTATCATTCCTGAGACAGTGTGCTCATTTAAAAGTAGAGCATTTTATTTGTATTTATTTATCTCCCTTGCCAAAGAAGATTTTTTTTAATACTGCTTACACCAGCCAGGAAAATAGTCCAAAACACTATTCAGTTCTCTTGCTCTGAGGAACTTATTTTTTACAGCACATTGACTCCTTACTTCCTTCAGCCAAACTTATTTTGGATTTGATAGCTAATTAGTTCTGTGACGATTGCAAAGAGTTCATATTGAGGTGGTTTTTAATACTCAACAGATTGTGTTCCTTTATATTGTATCTTTTTAATATTGAATGGTACTTGGTATCAGTCTAACTCTTTGCCTAGTATATGATAGCTCTGCTGATGTTTATTTTTATTGGCAAATATATCTTCATTAAGAGTTTTCAGAAAACTCATCAAATTCAATAAATAAGTTTTCTCATAACCCATTTGGAATTACTCCCAACACAATGATTACAATGTTTAAAAAATTAAAAATAAAAATGAAAGTTAATAAAAAGGAAAGTAAAAAAAAAGGTAAGAGCAGACAGGACAAAGAGGAAACAACATTTCCTCTTTGTAGATTTAAATCCATTTCTTTTTTTTTTTTTTTTTTTTGAGACGGAGTTTCACTCTTGTTGCCCAGGCTGGAGTGCAATGGCGTGATCTCGGCTCACTGCAACCTCTGCCTCCCAGGTTCAAGCGATTCTCCTGCCTCAGCCTCCCGAGTAGCTAGGATTACTGGCATGCACCACTACCCCTGGCTAATTTTGTATTTTTAGTAGAGACGGAGTTTCTCCATGTTGGTCAGGCTGGTCTCGAACTCCTGACCTCAGGTGATCCGACCACCTCAGCCCCCCAAAGTGTTGGAATTACAGGCGTGAGCCACTGCGCCCAGCAATCCATTTCTAATAGATAAAAATGTTTATGTTATATTATTGTGTGCACAGATATTTATAATGTCAAGTTGTGATTGTAGGAGAGATCTTTATAACAATAAATTGTTCATTCTCTCCTGACATTTAAAGTGCACTATAATTATATCTACTTTCTTTTTCTTTCTTTTTTTTTTTTTCAGTATGTCTTTTCTTATTCCTATATATTCAGGGTTTTTCAGAATCTCACATTCAGAGCAAATGGATACATTTTGTTTTATTGTCTGTTTCTTCTTCTTTTTTTTTTTTTTAATAGCTGACTGGCTTTAAAATTATTATCATGTGTGATGTGCATTTTTTTCTAAACATTCCACATATGACATAGGTTTTCTTTTTTTCTCTTAAATTTTGTAAGCTCCACAATTTGCCCTCAAGACTGTACTATCAATCTAGCTAATTTTATACAGTATTTATTAACTCTAAATGTCAGCACTGATAATAATAGGATTTTCTTTGGCACATTTGTTTCTCCATTTTTTTGGTGAGTTAAATTTTGTTAATTTTCTCAGCATCTCCGTGTATGTCTTTTAAGTAGTTATATGATAAGTAGTTTTAAATTATAGCTTTGAATGCTGTCTATAGGAAACACAATGATAAGTGTTTATATGTCTCATCATTCATTATTTTGTTTAGCCATTATTCTCATATTTATTTCCATTATTAGTTCTACAGTTAAATGTATACTCAATGCTCACCACCATTTGTTTTTGCGTTATTAACCCTTTATTTTTTGGTTGTTTTTGTTTTTTATCAATAATTTTTTTTCCCATAAGGACTTATGAGAAATGTGTTCTTCCCTATAACTCAAAATTAAAAAAAAAAAAAAAAGCCAACTACTAACCCTAATAAAAAGTGGGTTAATGACTTAATGACTTGAATAGAATTTTCTTCAAAGAAGACACACAAATGGCCATCAGGCATCACTAATCACAAGGGAAATGCAAATTAAAACCATCAGGTGATATCATCTTACAGCTGTTAGCATGACTGTTACTAAAAAAAAACAAAGACAAGTCTTGGACAGGAGGTGTAAAAATTGGAACACTTGGACACTTAGTAGAAATGCAAAATGGTGCAGCTGCTATGGAAAATAGTATGAGGGGTCTTAAAAAACTAAAACTGCATTGTGATTCAATAATCCTACTTTTGGATATTTATGCAAGATAATTGAAATCAGGAACTTGAGATATTAGCATTACTATAATAATTCAGTGCAGCACTATTCACAATATCCAAAATGTGAGAAAAATGTAAGTGTCCATGAATAGATGAATGGATTGAAAATTTTTTGTATATACATAAAATAAAATACTATAGCCTTTAAAAAGGGGGAATTCTTCAACATGCAACAACTTGGATGAACTTTGAGGGCGCTATGTTTAATGAAATAAGCTGATAACAGACAGGTAAATACTGCATGATTCTACTTACATGAGGTATCTAATATAGTCAAATTCATAGAATGAAAGAATGGAATAATCATTACAGGGGATTGGGGAGGGGATGTTATTAATCAGTGGGCATAAATTTTCTGTCAAGCAAAACGAATGAGCTCTAGAGAGCTGCTGTGCAACATTGTGCCTATGGTCAACAAAAATGTACTCAAGAATTTGTTAAGAGGGTAAGCCTCATGTTAAGTGCTCTTACCACAATACAATTTTTAAAAGGAATGAAAAAGTTTAAAATGTTTATTTAACTTTTCTGGGAACTGAATCAGACCCCCGATTCTTCTTGAGGAGTGCATAGCTGAAGAATCTGTTTTCTCTTCCCCCCGTACTTATTAGAGTACAGAATAAGAGATGACTTTTTTTTTATTAAGCTCACTAATGGGTTTGTATTAGAAATTCTCATCATCCTGAAGTTCTGAGAGCTTCTGATAGGCTCTGATGAGCAAACTCTCATCTTCTTTCCCCTCTGTCTTCCCTACTCTATTCTTCAGCGACTCTGGCATTTTCTCACCTTCTCACACTCCAAACACTCTTCTTGCTTACAGCCTTCTCTGTTGTTATTTAACCACAGAACAACTGTGCTGAAGCGCTATCCCTTATAGTAGAAAGGGAGAAGGTTGTGATACAGACACAAAGAGCCATAACTATTTAAGAAGTATTGGTGTTTATATGCTGAGCTAAAATATCTATGAAGATATAATAGAAAGGAAAACAGATGGAGCAATGATCAATAAGAAATAGAAGAATGTAGGACAGACAGTGCCAATGGGTGACTTTGCATTGAGCCACAAGATGGATACAATCTTTATTTTATTATTTTATTTTTATTATTATACTTTAAGTTCTAGGGTACATGTGCATAACGTGCAGGTTTGTTACATATGTATACTTGTGCCATGTTGGTGTGCTGCACCCATCAACTCGTCAGCAACCATCAACTCATCATTTACATGAGGTATAACTCCCAGTGCAATCACTTGCCCCTCCCCCCTCCCCATAATAGGCCCTGGTGTGTGATGTTCCCCTTCCTGAGTCCAAGTGATCTCGTTGTTCAATTCCCACCTATGAGTGAGAACATGCAGTGTTTGGTTTTCTGTTCTTGCGATACTTTGCTGAGAATGATGGTTTCCAGCTGCATCCATGTCCATACAAAGAACACGAACTCATCCTTTTTTATGGCTGCATAGTATTCCATGGTATATATGTGCCACATTTTCTAAATCCAGTCTGTCACTGATGGACATTTGGGTTGATTCCAAGTCTTTGCTATTGTGAATAGTGCCACAATGAACATACATGTGCATGTGTCTTTATAGCAGCATGATTTATAATCATTTGGGTATATACCCAGTAATGGGATGGCTGGGTCATATGGTACTTGTAGTTCTAGATCCTTGAGGAATTGCCATACTGTTTTCCATAACGGTTGAACTAGTTTACAATCCCACCAACAGTGCAAAAGTGTTCCTATTTCTCCACATCCTCTCCAGCACCTGTTGTTTCCTGACTTTTTAATGATTACCATTCTAACTGGTGTGAGATGGTATCTCATTGTGGTTTTGATTTGCATTTCTCTGATGGCCAGTGAAGACGAGCATTTTTTCATGTGTCTGTTGGCTGTATGCATGTCTTCTTTTGAGAAATGTCTGTTCATATCCTTTGCCCACTTTTTGATGGGGTTGTTTATTTATTTCTTGTGAATTTTTTTGAGTTCTTTGTAGGTTCTGGATATTAGCCCTTTGTCAAAGGAGTAGATTGCAAAAATTTTCTCCCATTCTGTAGGTTGCCTATTCACTCTGATGGTAGTTTCTTTTGCTGTGCAGAAGCTTTTTAGTTTAATTAGATTCCATTTGTCAATTTTGGCTTTTGTTGCCATTGTTTTTGGTGTTTTAGACATGAAGTCCTTGCCCATGCCTATGTCCTGAATGGTATTACCTAGATATTCTTCTAGGGTTTTTATGGTATTAGGTCTAACATTTAAGTCTCTAAACCATCTTGAATTAATTTTCATATAAGGAGTAAGAAAAGGATCCAGTTTCAGCTTTCTACTTATGACTAGCCAATTTTCCCAGCACCATTTATTGAATAGGGAATCCTATCCCCATTTCTTGTTTTTCTCAGGTTTGTCAAAGATCAGATGGCTGTAGATGTGTGGTGTTATTTCTGAGGACTCTGTTCTGTTCCATTGGTCTATATCTCTCTTTTAGTACCAGTACCATGCTGTTTTGGTTACTGTAGCCTTGTAGTACAGTTTGAAGTCAGGTAGCGTGATGCCTCCAGCTTTGTTCTTTTGACGTAGGATTGTCTTGGCAATGCAGGCTTTTTTTTTTTTTTGGTTCCATATGAACTTTAAAGCAGTTTTTTCCAATTCTGTGAAGAAACTCATTGGTAGCTTGAGGGGGATGGCATAGAATCTATAAATTACTTTGGGCAGTATGGCCATTTTCACAATATTGATTCTTCCTATCCATGAGCATGGTATGTTCTTCCATTTGTTTGTGTCCTCTTTGATTTCACTGAGCAGTGGTTTGTAGTTCTCCTTGAAGAGGTCCTTTGCATCCCTTGTAAGTTGGATTCCTAGGTATTTGATTCTCTTTGAAGCAATCGTGAATGGAAGTTCATTCCTGATTTGGCTCTCTGTTTGTCTGTTACTGGTGTATAAGAATGCTTGTGATTTTTGCACATTAATTTTGTATCCTGAGACTTTGCTGAAGTTGCTTATCAGCTTAAGGAGATTTTGGGCTGAGACGATGGGGTTTTCTAAATATACAATCATGTCATCTGCAAGCAGGGACAATTTGACTTCTTCTTTTCCTAACTGGATACCCTTGATTTCTTTCTCTTGCCTGATTGCCCTAGCCAGAACTTCCAACACTATGTTGAATAGGAGTGGTGAGAGAGGGCATCCCTGTCTTGTGCCAGTTTTCAAAGGGAATGCTTCCAGTTTTTGCCCATTCAGTATGATATTGGCTGTGGGTTTGTCATAAATAGCTCTTATTATTTTGAGAAACGTTCCATCAATACCGAATTTATTGAGCGTTTTTAGCATGAAGGGCTGTTGAATTTTGTCAAAGGCCTTTTCTGCATCTATTGAGATAATCATGTGGTTCTTGTCTTTGGTTCTGTTTATATGCTGGATTACGTTTATTGATTTGCGTATGTTGAACCAGCCTTGCATCCCAGGGATGAAGCCCACTTGATCGTGGTGGATAAGCTTTTTGATGTGCTGCTGTATCTGGTTTGCCAGTATTTTATTGAGGATTTTTGCATGGATGTTCATCAGGGATATTGGTCAAAAATTCTCTTTTTTTGTTGTGTCTCCCCCAGGCTTTGGTATCAAGATGATGTTGCCCTCCTAAAATGAGTTAGGGAGGATTCCCTCTTTTTCTATTGACTGGAATAGTTTCAGAAGGAATGGTACCAGCTCCTTCTTGTACCTCTGGTAGAATTCAGCTGTGAATCCATCTGGTCCTGGACTTTTTTGGTTGGTAGGCTATTAATTATTGCCTCAATTTCAGAGCCTGCTACTGGTATATTCAGGGATTCAACTTCTTCCTGGTTTAGTCTTGGGAGAGTGTAAATGTCCAGGAAATTGTCCATTTCTTCTAGATTTTCTAGTTGATTTGCATAGAGGTGTTTATAGTATTCTCTGATGGTAGTTTGTATTTCTGTGGGGTCGGTGGTGATATCCCCTTTATCATTTTTTATTCTGTCCATTTGATTCTTCTCTCTTTTCTTCTTTATTAGTCTTGCTAACAGTCTATCAATTTTGTTGATCTTTTCAAGAAACCAACTCCTGGATTCATTAATTTTTGGAGGGTTTTTGTGTCTCTATCTCCTTCAGTTCTGCTCTGATCTTAGTTATTTCTTGCCTTCTGCTAGCTTTTGAATGTGTTTGCTCTTGCCTCTCTAGTTCTTTTAATTGTGATGTTAGAGTGTCAATTTTAGATCTTTCCAGCTTTCTCTTGTGGGCATTTAGTGCTATAAATTTCCCTCTACACACTGCTTTAAATGTGTCCCAGAGATTCTGGTATGTTGTATCTTTGTTCTCATTGGTTTCAAAGAACATTTTTATTTCTGCCTTCATTTCGTTATGTACCCAGTAGTCATTCAGGAGCAGGTTGTTCAGTTTCCATGTAGTTGAGTGGGTTTGATTGAGTTTCTTAGTCCTGAGTTCTAGTTTGATTGCACTGTGGTCTGAGAGACAGTTTGTTATAATTTCTGTTCTTGTACATTTGCTGAGGAGTGCTTTACTTCCAATTATATGGTCAATTTTGGAATAAGTGTGATGTGGTGCTGAGAAGAATGTATATTCTGTTGATTTGGGGTGGTGAGTTCTGTAGATGTCTATTAGGTCCGCTTGGTGCAGAAATGAGTTCAATTCCTGGATATCCTTGTTAATTTTCTGTCTCGTTGATCTGTCTAATGTTGACAGTGGGGTGTTGAAGTCTCCCATTTTTATTGTATGGGAGTCTAAGTCTCTTTGTAAGTCTCTAAGGACTTGCTTTATGAATCTTGGTACTCCTGTATTGGGTGCATATATATTTAGGATAGTTAGCTCTTCCTGTTGAATTGATCTCTTTACCATTTTGTAATGGCCTTCTTTGTCTCTTTTGATCTTTGATGGTTTAAAGTCTGTTTTATCAGAGACTAAGATTGCAACCCCAGCTTTTTTTTTTTTGTTCTGCATTTGCTTGGTAGATCTTTCTCCATCCCTTTATTTTGAGCCTATGTGTGTCTCTGCATGCGAGATGTGTCTCCCGAATACAGCAGACTAATGGGTCTTGACTCTTTATCCAGTTTGCCAGTCTGTGTCTTTTAATTGGACTAGTTAGTCCATTTACATTTAAGGTTAATATTGTTATGTGTGAACTTGATCCTGTCATTATGATATTAACTGGTTATTTTGCTCATTAGTTGATGCAGTTTCTTCCTAGCATCGATGGTCTTTATATTTTGGCATGTTTTTGCAATGGCTGGTACCGGTTGTTCCTTTCCATGTTTAGTGCTTCCTTCAGGGTCTCTTGTAAGGCAGGCCTGGTGGTGACAAAATCTCTAAGCATTTGCTTATCTGTAAAGGATTTTATTTCTCCTTCACTTATGAAACTTAGTTTGGCTGGATATGAAATTCTGGGTTGAAAATTCTTTAAGAATGTTGAATATTGGCCCCCCACTCTCTTCTGGCTTGTAGAGTTTCTGCTGAGAGATCTGCTGTTAGTCTGATGGGCTTCCCTTTGTGGGTGACCTGAACTTTCTCTCTGGCTACCCTTAACAGTTTTTCCTTCATTTCAACTTTGGTGAATCTGGCAATTATGTGTCTTGGAGTTGCTCTTTTCGAGGAGTATCTTTGTGGCATTCTCTGTATTTCCTGAATTTGAATGTTGGCCTGCCATACTAGGTTGGGGAAGTTCTCCTGGATGATATCCTGAAGAGTGTTTTCCAACTTGGTTCCATTTTCCCCTTCACTTTCAGGCATCCCAATCAGACATAGATTTGGTCTTTTCACATAATCCCATACTTCTTGCAGTCTTTGTTCATTTCCTTTTCCTCTTTTTTCTTTAGACTTCTCTTCTAGCTTCATTTCATTCATTTGATCCTCAGTCACTGATACTCTTTCTTCCAGTTGATCGAGTCAGTTACTGAAGCCTGTACATTTGTCACATATTTCTCATGTCATGGTTTTTATCTCTGTCAGTTCGTTTATGACCTTTTCTGCATTAATTATTCTAGTTATCCATTCTTCCATTCTTTTTTCAAGATTTTTAGTTTCTTTGCGCTGAGTATGTAATTCCCCCTTTAGCTCTGAGAAGTTTGATGGACTGAAGACTTCTTCTCTCAACTCCTCAAAGTCATTCTCCATCCAGCTTTGATTCGTTGTTGGTGATGAGCTGCGTTCCTTTGGAGGGGGAGATGCACTCTTATTTTTTTGAATTTCCAGCTTTTCTGCCCTGCTTTTTCCCCCTCTTTGTGGTTTTATCTGCCTTTGGTCTTTGATGATGGTGACGTACTGATGGGGTTTTGGTGTGGGTGTCCTTCCTCTTTGTTAGTTTTCCTTCTAACAGTCAAGACCCTCAGCTGTAGGTCTGTTGGAGATTGCTTGAGGTCCACTCCAGACCCCGTTTGCCTGGGTATCAGCAGCAGAGGCTGCAGAAGATAGAATATTGCTGAACAGCAAGTCTACCTGTCTGATTCTTGCTTTGGAATCTTCGTCTCAGGGGTGTACCCCACCATGTGAGGTGTGGGGTGTCGGTCTGCCCCTAGTGGGGGATGTCTGCCAGTTAGGCTACTCAGGGGTCAGGGACCCACTTGAGCAGGCAGTCTGTCCATTCTCAGATCTCAGCCTCCGTGTTGGGAGATCCACTGCTCTCTTCAAAGCTGTCAGACCGGGTCATTTGCGTCTGCAGAGGTTTCTGCTGCTTTTTGTTTGTCTGTTTGTTTAGCTGTGCCCTGTCCCCAGAGGTGGAGTCTAAAGAGACAGGTAGTCCTCCTTGAGCTGCTATGGGCTCCACCCAGTTCGATCTTCCCAGTGGCTTTGTTTATCTACTTAAGTCTCAGCAATGGCGGGCTCCCCTCCCCCAGCCTCGCTGCTGCCTTGCCGTTAGATTGCAGACTGCTGTGTTAGCAATGAGGGAGGCTCTGCAGGCGTGGGACCCTCCCGGCCAGGTGTGGGATATAATCTTGTTGTGTGCCCTTTGTTAAGACCCTTGGTAAAGAGCAGTATTGGGTGGGAGTTACCTGATTTTCCAGGTGTTGTGTGTCTCAGTTCCCCTGGCTAGGAAAAGGGCTTCCCTTCCCCCTTGCACTTCCCAGGGGAGGCGATGCCTTGCCCTGCTTCAGCTCTCGCTGGTCGGGCTGCAGCAGCTGAGCAGCACCAATTGTCTGGCACTCCCTAGTGAGATGAACCTTGTACCTCAGTTGAAAATGCAGAAATCACCCATCTTCTATGTCCCTTGTGCTGGGAGCTGGAGACTAGAGCTGTTCCTATTCGGCCATCTTGCTCCACCCCTCTCGGATACAATCTTTAAAACTACAGGATAAGAAGTTGGCATGGATGTGTCATGCGGGAAGAAGGGGAAGATAGGAAATTTTTTGAAAATTGTCTTCCCAAATTTTCTCTGTGAATTCTTAGACAAAGTCATCTTATGAGAATAACCAGAATGAAAGTTAATTCTGTTATAGATGTTTTCTGAGAGGGATGGCAGGAAATTGAATATATATATATATATATATATAT
The DNA here is from genome assembly GCF_007565055.1 of Rhinopithecus roxellana. NCBI lineage: Eukaryota > Metazoa > Chordata > Mammalia > Primates > Cercopithecidae > Rhinopithecus > Rhinopithecus roxellana. The sequence goes on from NC_044566.1 coordinate 32,220,108, forward strand.
ATATATATATATATATGAGTGTGTGTATGTATGCATATAATACATAGTTATATAAACATATACATATGTGATTTTACTTATAACAAGGACAAAAACAGTCACAATATGGCATTGACCTAATTTAGAGAGATTTCTAAACTAATATAGCTAATATAGTGATTCTAAGAATAAATATGTTGGAAAAAATTCCAATAGCCTGTTAACTATTGCCTTGTTAATTTTAAGAACATGTACTGTAAAAAATAGTTATTTTCATGCAAACCATTTGTATGACCTTACAAAGACATTCCTGCTCATAAGATTATTTTCTCAGAATGAATTTGAAATCTATATAACGTATAAGGTAGAACATACATCAAAGAATCATGTGCATGAGTTTGAATCATTTTATAAATGAACTTTGCATACCTTCAAAATCTTAAAAATAAGAAAACTTTCATTTTTTTTAACAGATCATTTGTGAAATTTAGCATAAAATTCCCTCTCGTGAAGCTATAAAATTTCTCTCTGAAAACCTTTCTTTCAAGTCATAGGATGATTCAAAGCTGTATGGGATAAAAAGAAATGATTTTTCCATAGTGCATAAGATTGTAACCATATGCACCCAATAGTCCAATTTCTACTATCGGTTATATTATATAAAAATAAATGACAAAATCTCTGCATGGAAAGCCAATATTACAGGGAAGTAAGTGATACAGTGAAAATAACCAGAGTGTTGTCTGTTAACTGTAACTGGAGTGTACTTTCACTGCGATTTCCAGAATTAGACTGTTTAATGTATGTTAAGCAAAATAAAAGAAAATTCAAACATATTGAGTAAAGTCAAGAACTAAAAATATGCACTATTTACATGTTTCAAACTTTTTGTTTGCTTGCTTTTTGTCTTGTTTTGTGGTATAAGTGTTATTTTAGGAGACATGAAGTGGGAACCATGATTGATTGATTAGCATTGATTAGTGAAATTTTGTGATCCAGAGTGAAGTTTTATGATTCCTTCCTCCCTTCAGCCATTTATGTAAGTAAAGTAGTTTCATGCATTGAGACTTCTCATAAGATTAATTTTGATAAGAGAGTTTTCTAATACAAAGTTTCAAAACTGCTGGATACTGTTAGAAAGGAACACCCTTTCCACAATTCTGGTTTTCTTGAGGAGAGATTTTCCCTAAACATACTGCTATCATTGCCCTAACCCTATTTCTAAGATAGAGTTATTCAGTTGATCAGTTAGTTGATTGATGAGTGCCAAATATTGGTCTACAAGTCTCAGTGAGATGAATTTAAGCTCTCAAAAGTCCATTGCATGATATTTCATAGCTTTAATGTTTCTTTCTCTGTTCATTCTAAACAGCAAAATAAACATGTTAAATCTATAGACAAAATTCCCTGTGTTTGGCTACCCTAAATTTCGGTCTAGGGGTAGTCTTCTTAGCATAAGAGTAGGTTATTTGACTCTTATAACAAGTTATGAAACCACATTTTATCTGTATAATAGGATATTTTTGGCTTTCATTTTTGTTTTATTTTTGGCTTTCATCTTTGTTTTATTTCTCAAATTGATCAGAATCTGATCTGAGAATTAGGTTGATAGCTGCCTATGAGATTTCAATTGATTAGGTGATCTTTAAGGACTTTCTCCTCTATGAGAGGGGAATAAAATTTACTGCTGATTAGTGAGTGATTACTAGGTATCATGCTTTATTTTGTGTAATTTTCACACACCTTCACATCTTCTCTTTTAACTCCTCTACAATCTGATGTGGTCACTATTCTTATGCTTATTTCACTGATGAGGAAACATAGACACAAGGGTTTATTTACTTGCCAAAGGACATAGCTTGTAAGTGGTAGAGTCCAACACAAATTCAGTGCAGTCTGAATTTAAAGACAATTTCTTTAAAAGATATTTATATCACATTTAACATGAAACATATGGCCTGACTAAATTAACAGGCAATGTTTGTATTAAGTGAAAAATATAAAATTTAAAAAAGGAAATAAACCACAGGCACTCATAATTTAATCATCTTCTATCTGATTGACTCCCCCACCCCTTTTAGTCTTCTTTTCCTCATCAAGTTAATGCTAATAGACTTGTTTATCCCTCCATAACTTTCCTCTTGATCTGACAAACATAGGAATTCACATATGTATGTATAGATGATTTGGGCTTTTTTGTTTGTATATTCATAATCAAAATCTACAAATTACTATAACATTATTTTTTACATAAATGTATATTACATATAAAGTTCTCATTTAAAATTAATTTATGCATGTTTATTATTTTACATCAATTAGATCCACCCTCTCTTCTTTTTATACTACTGCATACAGCAACCTCAGTGCATACACACATAATGAAGTAAAGTCTGTGTGTACTTAAATATTTTTGAAATGCTTATATATTTCTATAAAATATGTAGATTTATAACTTGAGTTTAGATAAATCCACCTTTAAGAATTCAACCTTACAAAGGGTTTCATTTACTATTTCTATTTTGTCTTGCAGAGCATTTATTATTATTTAAAAGGATTTTTAAGGATTTTCTTTGCTTCATGAACAGATGGGCAACATCACATGAGAACCACCCACGTCAAAGTTTTATAGTTAATGCATTTTATGGCAAGTTTTCCATTTGCAGGCTCACAGTTTGTAAATTCATACCACTAAAAATATTGCACAACATGCATCTCATGACATTATTTCTTTTGTTGATTATGGAATTGTAGGGGCAGAAAAGGGGTGATCTTTTTCTTCTTCATCATAAGAGCCATGGCCAACACGTCTATAACAGAAGACACGTTAGAGAACACATCACACATTTATTTGATTATAGTTTTCTGTGACATGGGAGCCTCCAGAATTAAGACCCAGAGATACAGGGGAAGATATCCAATTTTATGCTTTGGTTCAGTGAAGCAGGGACATCCATGTACAAGTGTGATTGAACAGAAAAGGACAGGAGCTATCTGTGATAGACTCAAAAATTCTAGCAGGGCCTGTTGGTTCAGGTTCTTCTTGGCCTCTCTGTACAGAATTTCTTCCTCCCAGGCATGGGGTAGGACTCCTCTGAAATGAGGGTCTTAACTTCTTTATGGCCAGCTGTTACACAGAAATGTGGGGAAAATTCAGAGTAATATTTTTAGGCTTTATAGCTGACTTTAGGGAAAAGTGGTTTTAGTTTCTATGACTTGCCTCGGGGATGGATGAGGGGTGACAGACAGGAGACAGGAGGGCAAGAGAAGGTCAGAGAGAAACTGCTTCTGAGGCTACTTTTGAGGCCTTGATTTTGGGGTATTATTTTCAGAGCCCCAGAAGTATCATTTACATTCTTTTCATGGGTTTCTTTAGTCTTTATTCTTCTGTTTTTTTCATTAAATGTCAAATTACATAAACTATACACATACACATGGATGTTATTTATGAGTCTGACTAAAAAATGCCTAATAGTTACAAAACAATTTAAAGATAAATTAGATGGTCAAATAGTAGAATGATTATTGAATTTGTAGGACTATTCAGTTTTTCTTTTTCATTTCATTTTTAAAGTTGTACTTGCCTAGCAATTTATTTCAAATTTGTTGGCATATGTTTATTTATAATATTATCTCATTATCCTTTAAATGCCTGAATAATATTGATATTGGTTATTTGTAACTTGTATCTCTGTTTTAAAACATTTGTCTATATGTCTTGCCACAGATTTATTACTTTTATTATTATGTTCTAAGAAACAGTTTTTGCCATCTTGATTCTCTGTTTATTTATTTTTTCTTAACTTTTCTTTTATTAGTTTTTATTTTTTGGAGACAGGGTCTTACCTTGTTGCCCAGGATGGAGTGCAGTGGCATGATCTCAGCTCACTGCAACCTCTGCCTCCCTGGCTCAAGCCATCCTCCCACATCAAGCTCCCGAGTAGCTGAGACTACAGGTGTGTGCCTCCATGCCTAGCTAATTTTTGTACTTTTTATAGAGACATGGTTTCACCATGTTGCCCATGAGAGGTGAAGCCAGCTGGACTTCCTGGGTCGAGTAGGGACTTGGAGAACTTTTCTGTCTAGCTAGAGGATTGTAAATGCACCAATCAATGCTCTGTGTCTAGCTGAAGGATTGTAAATGCACCAGTCAGCACTCTGTAAAGTGGACCAATCAGCACTCTGTAAACTGGACCAATCAGCAGGAAGTGGGTGAGGACAAATAAGAGAATAAAAGCTGGCCACCCCAGTCACCAGTGGCAACCCACTCGGGTCCCCTTCCAGGCTGTGGAAGCTTTGTTCTTTCACTCTTCACAATAAATTTAGCTGCTGCTCACTCTTTGGGTCTGCACTACCTTTATGAGCTGTAACACTCACCACGACGGTCTGTGGCTTCACACCTGAAGTCAGCAAGACTGTGAACCCACTAGGAGGAACAAACAACTCTGGACATGCCACCTTTAAGAGCTGTAACACTCACTGTGAAGGTCTGCAGCTTCACTCCTGAAGTCAGCGAGACCATGAACCCACTGGAAGGAAGAAACTCCAGATACATCTGAACATCTGAAGGAACAAACTCCAGACACACCACCTTTAAGAACTGTAACACTCACTGCGAAGGTCCGCAGCTTCATTCTTGAAGTCAGCAAAACCAAGAACCTACCGGAAGGAAGCAATTCCAGACACATTTTGGTGACCACGAAGGGACAATCACCAAGCGGTGAGTGCCATCAGACCCCTTTCACTTGCTATTCTATCCTATTTTTCCTTAGAATTCACTGGCTAAATATGGGGCACCTGTCAAGTAGTTAAAAGTGTCTAGCGTGGCTGCTGAACTAAAGACACAGGTATCAAGCTTTCTGGGAAAGGGCTAACAACCTCCGACTCTTTGGAGTTGGGAGCATTGGTTTGCCTGGAATCAGCTTCCACTTTTCCTGTACTTCTGGGCTGAGCTGAGGATTGACAGAGAAGAAAGCCATTCAGCCCCAGGGTCCCGCAACAAGTTGATTGACCCCGCGGCCATGAGCGGAACTCTCAAAGTCACGTTACCCAAGCGAGGCTTGCCCATCTGTTCTATCTATCCTGACCCTTGCCTCTTGGGTGCTAATGCCTGTCAGACAAACTCCCTCCTGCCTCTCTTCTCTGAGACTAGTCCTGCTTCTAAAATCCACTCCCTGTCTCTGGTGCTTTTCTAGTTTCTCCTATAAGAATGATTTCTAATATAAACTCCAGGACTCCATTCCCTTCTTTTTTTTTTTTTTTTTTTTTTTTTTTTTTATTATACTTTAAGTTCTAGGGTACATGTGCATAACGTGCAGGTTTGTTACATATGTATACTTATGCCATGTTGGTGTGCTGCACCCATCAACTCGTCAGCACCCATCAATTCATCATTTATATCATGTATAACTCCCCAATGCAATCCCTCCCTCCTCCCCCCTCCCCCCTCCCCCCTCCCCATGATAGGCCCCAGTGCGTGATGTTCCCCTTCCCGAGTCCAAGTGATCTCATTGTTCAGTTCCCACCTATGAGTGAGAACATGCGGTGTTTGGTTTTCTGTTCTTGTGATAGTTTGCTAAGAATGATGGTTTCCAGCTGCATCCATGTCCCTACAAAGGACGCAAACTCATCCTTTTTTATGGCTGCATAGTATTCCATGGTGTATATGTGCCACATTTTCCTAATCCAGTCTGTCACAGATGGACATTTGGGTTGATTCCAAGTCTTTGCTATTGTGAATAGTGCCACAATAAACATACGTGTGCATGTGTCTTTGTAGTAGAATAATTTATAATCCTTTGGGTATATACCCAGTAGTGGGATGGCTGGGTCATATGGTACATCTAGTTCTAGATCCTTGAGGAATTGCCATACTGTTTTCCATAATGGTTGAACTAGTTTACAATCCCACCAACAGTGTAAAAGTGTTCCTATTTCTCCACATCCTCTCCAACACCTGTTGTTTCCTGACTTCTTAATGATTGCCATTCTAACTGGTGTGAGATGGTATCTCATCGTGGTTTTGATTTGCATTTCTCTGATGGCGAGTGACGATGAGCATTTTTTCATGTGTCTGTTGGCTGTATGAATATCTTCTTTTGAGAAATGTCTGTTCATATCCTTTCCCCACTTTTTGATGGGGTTGTTTGTTTTTTTCTCGTATATTTGTTTGAGTTCTTTGTAGATTCTGGATATTAGCCCTTTGTCAGATGAGTAGGTTGCAAAAATTTTCTCCCATTCTGTAGGTTGCCTGTTCACTCTGATGGTAGTTTCTTTTGCTGTGCAAAAGCTCTTTAGTTTAATTAGATCCCATTTGCCAATTTTTGCTTTTGCTGCCGTTGCTTTTGGTGTTTTAGACATGAAGTCCTTGCCCATGCCTATGTCCTGAATGGTACTACCTAGATTTTCTTCTAGGGTTTTTATGGTATTAGGTCTAACATTTAAGTCTCTAATCCATCTTGAATTAATCTTCGTATAAGGGGTAAGGAAAGGATCCAGTTTCAGCTTTCTACTTATGGCTAGCCAATTTTCCCAGCACCATTTATTAAATAGGGAATCCTTTCCCCATTTCTTGTTTCTCTCAGGTTTGTCAAAGATCAGATGGCTGTAGATGTGCGGTATTATTTCTGAGGACTCTGTTCTGTTCCATTGGTCTATAGCTCTGTTTTGGTACCAGTACCATGCTGTTTTGGTTACTGTAGCCTTGTAGTATAGTTTGAAGTCAGGTAGCGTGACGCCTCCAGCTTTGTCCTTTTGACTTAGGATTGTCTTGGCAATGCGGGCTCTTTTTTGGTTCCATATGAACTTTAAAGCAGTTTTTTCCAATTCTGTGAAGAAACTCATTGGTAGCTTGATGGGGATGGCATTGAATCTATAAATAACCTTGGGCAGTATGGCCATTTTCACGATATTGATTCTTCCTATCCATGAGCATGGTATGTTCTTCCATTTGTTTGTGTCCTCTTTGATTTCACTGAGCAGTGGTTTGTAGTTCTCCTTGAAGAGGTCCTTTACATCCCTTGTAAGCTGGATTCCTAGGTATTTGATTCTCTTTGAAGCAATTGTGTTCATTCCTGATTTGGCTCTCTGCTTGTCTGTTACTGGTGTATAAGAATGCTTGTGATTTTTGCACATTAATTTTGTATCCTGAGACTTTGCTGAAGTTGCTTATCAGCTTAAGGAGATTTTGGGCTGAGACGATGGGGTTTTCTAAATATACAATCATGTCATCTGCAAACAGGGACAATTTGACTTCTTCTTTTCCTAACTGGATACCCTTGATTTCTTTCTCTTGCCTGATTGCCCTAGCCAGAACTTCCAACACTATGTTGAATAGGAGTGGTGAGAGAGGGCATCCCTGTCTTGTGCCAGTTTTCAAAGGGAATTTTTCCAGTTTTTGCCCATTCAGTATGATATTAGCTGTGGGTTTGTCATAAATGGCTCTTATTATTTTGAGATACGTTCCATCAATACCGAATTTATTGAGCGTTTTTAGCATGAAGGGCTGTTGAATTTTGTCAAAAGCCTTTTCTGCATCTATTGAGACAATCATGTGGTTCTTGTCTTTGGTTCTGTTTATATGCTGGATTACGTTTATTGATTTGCGAATGTTGAACCAGCCTTGCATCCCAGGGATGAAGCCCACTTGATCATGGTGGATAAGCTTTTTGATGTGCTGCTGAATCCGGTTTGCCAGTATTTTATTGAGAATTTTTGCATCAATGTTCATCAGGGATATTGGTCTAAAATTCTCTTTTTTTGTTGTGTCTCTGCCAGGCTTTGGTATCAGGATGATGTTGGCCTCATAAAATGAGTTAGGGAGGATTCCCTCTTTTTCTATTGATTGGAATAGTTTCAGAAGGAATGGTACCAGCTCCTCCTTGTACCTCTGGTAGAATTCAGCTGTGAATCCATCTGGTCCTGGACTTTTTTTCGTTGGTAGGCTATTAATTGTTGCCTCAATTTCAGAGTCTGCTATTGGTCTATTCAGGGATTCAACTTCTTCCTGGTTTAGCCTTGGGAGAGTGTAAGTGTCCAGGAAATTATCCATTTCTTCTAGATTTTCTAGTTGATTTGCGTAGAGGCGTTTATAGTATTCTCTGATGGTAGTTTGTATTTCTGTGGGGTCAGTGGTGATATCCCCTTTATCATTTTTTATTGCATCTATTTGATTCCTCTCTCTTTTCTTCTTTATTAGCCTTGCTAGCAGTCTGTCAATTTTGTTGATCTTTTCAAAAAACCAACTCCTGGATTCATTGATTTTTTGGAGGGTTTTTTGTGTCTCTATCTCCTTCAGTTCGGCTCTGATCTTAGTTATTTCTTGCCTTCTGCTAGCTTTTGAATGTGTTTGCTCTTGCCTCTCTAGTTCTTTTAATTGTGATGTTAGAGTGTCAATTTTAGATCTTTCCTGCTTTCTCTTGTGGGCATTTAGTGCTATAAATTTCCCTCTACACACTGCTTTAAATGTGTCCCAGAGATTCTGGTATGTTGTATCTTTGTTCTCATTGGTTTCAAAGAACATCTTTATTTCCGCTTTCATTTCGTTATGTACCCAGTAGTCATTCAGGAGCAGGTTGTTCAGTTTCCATGTAGTTGAGCGGTTTTGATTGAGTTTCTTAGTCCTGAGTTCTAGTTTGATTGCACTGTGGTCTGAGAGAAAGTTTGTTATAATTTCTGTTCTTTTACATTTGCTGAGGAGTGCTTTACTTCCAATTATGTGGTCAATTTTGGAATAAGTGCGATGTGGTGCTGAGAAGAATGTATATTCTGTTGATTTGGGGTGGAGAGTTCTATAGATGTCTATTAGGTCCGCTTGGTGCAGAGATGAGTTCAATTCCTGGATATCCTTGTTAACTTTCTGTCTCGTTGATCTGTCTAATATTGACAGCGGAGTGTTGAAGTCTCCCATTATTATTGTATGGGAGTCTAAGTCTCTTTGTAAGTCCCTAAGGACTTGCTTTATGAATCTGGGTGCTCCTGTATTGGGTGCATATATATTTAGGAGAGTTAGCTCTTCCTGTTGAATTGATCCCTTTACCATTATGTAATGGCCTTCTTTGTCTCTTTTGATCTTTGATGGTTTAAAGTCTGTTTTATCAGAGACAAGGATTGCAACCCCTGCTTTTTTTTGTTCTGCATTTGCTTGGTAGATCTTCCTCCATCCCTTTATTTTGAGCCTATGTATGTCTCTGCATGTGAGATGGGTCTCCTGAATACAGCAGACTGATGGGTCTTGACTCTTTATCCAATTTGCCAGTCTGTGTCTTTTAATTGGAGCATTTAGTCCATTAACATTTAAGGTTAATATTGTTATGTGTGAACTTGATCCTGCCATTAGATATTAACTGGTTATTTTGCTCGTTAGTTGATGCAGTTTCTTCCTAGCCTCGATGGTCTTTACATTTTGGCATGTTTTTGCGATGGCTGGTACCGGTTGTTCCTTTCCATGTTTAGGGCTTCCTTCTGGGTCTCTTGTAAGGCAGGCCTGGTGGTGACAAAATCTCTAAGCATTTGCTTATCTGTAAAGGATTTTATTTCTCCTTCACTTATGAAACTTAGTTTGGCTGGATATGAAATTTTGGGTTGAAAATTCTTTTCTTTAAGAATGTTGAATATTGGCCCCCACTCTCTTCTGGCTTGTAGAGTTTCTGCCGAGAGATCTGCTGTTAGTCTGATGGGCTTCCCTTTGTGGGTAACCCGACCTTTCTCTCTGGCTGCCCTTAAGATTTTTTCCTTCATTTCAACTTTGGTGAATCTGGCAATTATGTGTCTTGGAGTTGCTCTTCTGGAGGAGTATCTTTGTGGCGTTCTCTGTATTTCCTGAATTTGAATGTTGGCCTGCCCTACTAGGTTGGGGAAGTTCTCCTGGATGATATCCTGAAGAGTGTTTTCCAACTTGGTTCCATTTTCCCCCTCACTTTCAGGCACCCCAATCAGGCGTAGTTTTGGTCTTTTTACGTAATCCCATACTTCTTGCAGGCTTTGTTCATTTCTTTTTCTTCTTTTTTCTTTTGGTTTCTCTTCTCGCTTCATTTCATTCATTTGATCTTCAATCGCTGATACTCTTTCTTCCAGTTGATCGAGTCGGTTACTGAAGCTTGTGCATTTGTCACGTATTTCTCGTGTCATGGTTTTCATCTCTGTCATTTCGTTTATGATCTTCTCTGCATTAATTAGTCTAGCTGTCAATTCTTCCACTCTTTTTTCAAGATTTTTAGTTTCTTTGCGCTGGGTACGTAATTCCTCCTTTAGCTCTGATAAGTTTGATGGACTGAAGCCTTCTTCTCTCCTCTCGTCCAAGTCATTCTCTGACCAGCTTTGATCCGTTGCTGGCGATGGGCTGCGCTCCTTTGCAGGGGGAGATGCGCTCTTATTTTTTGAATTTCCAGCTTTTCTGCCCTGCTTCTTCCCCATCTTTGTGGTTTTTTCTGTCTCTGGTCTTTGATGGTGGTGACGTACTGATGCGGTTTTGGTATAGGTGTCCTTCCTGTTTGATAGTTTTCCTTCTGACAGTCAGAAGGACTGTCTGTTGGTCTGTTGGAGATTGCTTGAGGTCCACTCCAGACCCTGTTTGCCTGGGTATCAGCAGCAGAGGTTGCCGAAGATAGAATATTGCTGAACAGCGAGTGTACCTGTCTGATTCTTCCTTTGGAAGTTTCCTCTCAGGGGTGTACTCCACCCTGTGAGGTGTGGGGTGTCAGACTGCCCCTAGTGGGGGATTTCTCCCAGCTAGGCTACTCAGGGGTCAGGGACACACCTGAGCAGGCAGTCTGTCCGTTCTCAGATCTCAACCTCCGCGTTGGGAGATCCACGGCTCTCCCCAAAGCTGTCAGACAGAGTCGTTCGCGTCTGCACCGGCTCCTGCTACTTCCCCTGTTGGTCTTCAGCTGTGCGCTGTCCCCAGAGGTGGAGACTACAGAGATAGGCAGGCTTCCTTGAGCTGCTGTGAGCTCCACCCAGTTCGAGCTTCCCAGCGGCTTTGTTTACCTACTTAAGCCTCAGCAATGGCGGGCGCCCCTCCCCCAGCCTCGCTGCTGCCTTGCGGATAGATCGCGGCAGACTGCTGTGTTAGCAGTGAGGGAGGCTTCATGGGCGTGGGACCCTCCCGGCCAGGTGTGGGATATATTCTGGTGTGCCTGTATGCTTACAGCGCAGTATTGGGGTGGGAGTTACCCGATTTTCCAGGTGTTGTGTGTCTCAGTTCCCCTGGCTAGGAAAACGGATCCCCTTCCCCCTTGCGCTTCCAGGTGAGGCGATGCCTCGCCCTGCTTCAGCTCTTGCTGGTCAGGCTGCAGCAGCTGACCAGCACCGATTGTCCGGCACTCCCTAGTGAGATGACCCCAGTACCTCAGTTGAAAATGCAGAAATCACCGGTCTTCTGTGTCGCTCGCGCTGGGAGTTGGAGACTGGAGCTGTTCCTATTCGGCCATCTTGCTCCGCCCCTATCCATTCCCTTCTTTAGGGACCCGGGCTCACCAATCAGAAAGACATAATTTTTGCCAAAAGCAAAAATTGTCTGAGGTTCCCTCCTCAGAAATGATAGCCTTCCTATTCACATGATGAGAAGTGAGGACAAAAGGTGTCACTCTTCCAACCCTAGAGATCCATTCCCTCCCTCAGGGTATGGCCCCCCACTTCATTTTTGGGGCATAACATCTTTATAGGACTGGGGAAAGGTCCCAATACTAGCAGGAGAATGCCTAGGACTCTAACAGGTTTTCGAGAATGTGTTGGTAAGGGCCACTAAATCTGATTTTTCTCGGTCCTCTTTGTGGTCTAAGAGGACAGGCAAGGGTGCAGATTTTCGAGAATGTGTCAGTAAAGGCCACTAAATCTGACATTCTTTTGTCCTCCTTGTGGTCTAGGAGGAAAACTAGTGTTTCTGCTGCTGCGTCGGTGAGTGCAACTGTTCTGATCAGCAGGGTCCAGGGACCGTTGTGGGTTCTTGGGCAAGGTGGCAGGGTTGGAGGGGGAGCTGTGGAACAAAACAAACCAAAAACACAGGCGTTTTTTTCTTTCAGGTGGAAAATATTCAGGCACCAACAGGCTCACCCTTGAAATGCATCCTAAGCCGTTGGGACCAATTTGACCCACAAATCCTGAAAAAGATGCAGCTCATTTTTTTTCTGCACTATGGCTTGGCCCCAATATTCTCTCTCTGATGGGGAAAAATGGCCATCTGAGGGAAGTATAAATTACAATACTATCCTGCTGCTTGACCTTTTCTGTAAGAGGGAAGGCCAATGGAGTGAAATACCTTATGTCCAAGCTTTCTTTTCATTGAAGGTGAATCCACAACTATGCAAAGCTTGCAATTTACATCCCACAGGAGGACCTCTCAGCTTACCCCCATATCCTAACCTCCCATAGCTCCCCTTCCTATTAATGATAAGCCTCCTCTAATCTCCCCTGCCCAAAAGGAAACAAGCAAAGAAATCTCCACAGGACCACAAAAAACCCCAGGCTATCAGTTATGTCCCCTTCAAACTGTAGGGGGAGGAGAATTTGGCCCAACCCAGATACATGTCCCCTTCTCCCTCTCTGTTTTTAAAGCAGATCAAGGCAGAACTGGGAAAGCTTTCAGATGATCCTGATAGGTATATAGATGTCCTACAGGGTCTAGGGCAAACCTTTGACCTCACTTGGATAGATGTCATACTATTAGATCAAATCTTGGCCTTTAATGAAAAGAATGCGGCTTTAGCTGCAACCTGAGAGTCTGGAGATACCTGGTATCTTAGTCAAGTAAAAGACAGAATGACAGCCAAAGAAAGGGACAAATTCCCTACTGGTCAGCAAGCCATCCCCAGTATGGATCCCCACAACGATCTTGACTCAGATCATGGGGACTGGAGTTGCATCTGTTGACCTGTGCTATAAAAGGACTAAGGAGAATTAGGAAGAAGCCCATGAATTATTCAATGATGTCCACCATAACTCATGGAAAGGAAGAAAATCCTCTGCCTTCCCAGAGCAGCTATGGGAGGCTTTAAGAAAATATATTCCCTTGTCACCTGAATCACTTGAGGGTCAATTGATCCTAAAAGATATGTTTCTTACCCAAGCAGCCGCAGATATCAGGAGAAAGCTCCAAAAGCGAGCCCTGGGCCTGAACAAAATCTGGAGGCATTATTAAACCTGGCAACCTTAGTGTTCTATAATAGGGACCAAGAGGAACAGGCCCAAAAGGAAAAGCGAGATCAGAGAAAGGCCGCAGCCTTAGTTATGGTCCTCAGACAAACCAACCTTGGTGGTTCAGAGAGGACAGAAAATGGAGCAGGCCAATCACCTGGTAGGGCTTGTTATCAGTGTGGTTTACAATGACACGTTAAAAAAGATTGTCCAACTAGAAACAAGCTGCCCCCTTGCCCATGTCCACTATGCTGAGGCAATCACTGGAAGGTGCACTGTGCCAGAGGACAAAGTTTCTCTGGACCAGAAGCCCCCAACCAGATCCAACTACAGGACTGAGGGTGCCCAGGGCAAGCGACAGCTCATGGCATCACTCTCACTGAGCCCCAAGTACGTTTAACCATTGAGGACCAGGAAATTGACTTCCTCCTTGACACTGGCGTGGCTTTCTCAGTGTTAATCTCCTTTCCTGGACAGCTGTCCTCAAGGTCCGTTAACATCTGAGGAATCCTGAGACAGCCTGTAACCAGGTATTTCTCCCCCCTCCTCAGTTGTAATTGGGAGACTTTGCTACAGATAGCAAGTATGCTTATTAATCCTAAATGCCCATGCTGCAATATGGAAGGAAAGGGAGTTGCTAACCTCTGGGGGAACCCCCATTAAATACCACAAGGAAATCATGGAGTTATTACATGCAGTGCAAAAACCCAAGAGGTGGTAACAGCAGCATAAGCGGCTGACAGAGGCAGGGAAAGACCAGCAGAGAGACAAAGAAAAGAGAGAGAAAGAGAAAGACAGGAAGTCAAAGAGAAAGAGACAGAGACAAAGAAGGCATCAAAAAGAGAAGGAGAGAAAGGAAGAGACAGACAAAGAAGTCAAAGAGAGAGAAAGAGATATAAGTAGTAAAGAAAAAACAGTGTACCCTATTCCTTTAAAAGCCAGGGTAAATTTAAAACCTATAACTGATAACTGAAGGTCTTCTCTGTAACCCTATAATGCTCCAATACCACCTTGTTGTCAGTGTAAACAACAGCATAGCTGGAAAGCACTGAGGCCACTGGCAACCCATAGCCTTCCTATCAAAAATCCTTAACCCAACAGGTTTCCTAATGGGGGATCTACATCTTAATTAATTATCATACAAAGGTCCGACCAGACCTAGGAGGAACTCCCTTCAGGACAGGATGATAGATGGTTGCTCCCAGGTGATTAAGGGAAAAAGACACAATGGGTATTCAGTAAGTGATAAGGAAACTCTTGTAGAAGCAGACTTAGGAAAATTGCCCAATAATTGGTCTGCTCAAATGTGCCAGCTGTTTGCACTCAGCCAAACGTTAAAGTACTTGCAGAATCAGGAAGGAGCCATCTATACCAATTCTAAGTTAATATAGACTGAACAAGGTCTTATTAATAGCAAAGAATAATTGAAATCCCAAACTTACAAGGTTTTCAACAAAAGTAAAGTTTGCTAAAAGTAAACAGTATAACACGTATTATCCTACTGCCACACACTCTCAAAGGATTTCTCAGACAGTTTACAAGAAATAACAGAATCTATCCTTACTCTACAATCCCAAATAGACTATTTGGCAGCAGTGACTCTCCAAAACTGCCAAGGCCTAGACTTCCTCACTGCTGACAAAAGAGAACTCTGCACTTTCTTAGGGGAAGAGTGTTGTTTTTACACTAACCAGTCAGGGATAGTATGAGATGCCACCTGGCATTTACAGGAAAAGGCTTCTGAAATCAGATAATGCCTTTCAAACTTTTATACCAACCTCTGGAGTTTGGTGACATGACTTCTCCCCTTTCTAGGTCCCATGACAGCCATCTTGCTATTACTCGCCTTTGGGCCCCATATTTTTATTTATTTATTTTTTATTATTATACTTTAAGTTCTAGGGTACATGTGCACAACGTGCAGGTTTGTTACATATGTATACATGTGCCATGTTGGTGTGCTGCACCCATCAACTCATCATTTTCATTAGGTATATCTCCTAATTCTATCCCTCCCCCCTCCCCTCCCCACAATAGGCCCCAGTGTGTGATGCTCCCCTTCCTGTGTCCAAGTGATCTCATTGTTCAATTCCCACCTATGAGTGAGAACATGCGCTGTTTAGTTTTCTGTTCTTGTGATAGTTTGCTGAGAATGATGGTTTCCAGCTGCATCCATGTCCCTACACAGGACATGAACTCATCTTTTTTTATGACTGCGTAGTATTCCATGGTGTATATGTGCCACATTTTCTTAATCCAGTCTGTCACTGATGGACATTTGGGTTGATTCCAAGTCTTTGCTATTGTGAATAGTGCCGCAACAAACATACATGTGCATATGTTTGTCACACACAACAAACATACATGTGTCTTTATAGCAGCATGATTTATAATCCTTTGGGTATATACCCAGTAATGGAATGGCTGGGTCAAATGGTATTTCTAGTTCTAGATCCTTGAGGAACTACCACACTGTTTTCCACAATGGTTGAATTAGTTTACAGTCCCACCAACAGTGTAAAAGTGTTCCTATTTCTCCACATCCTCTCCAGCACCTGTTGTTTCCTGACTTTTTAATGATTGCCATTCTAACTGGTGTGAGATGTTATCTCATTTGCATTTGCATTTCTCTGATGGTGAGTGATGATGAGCATTTTTTCATGTGTCTGTTGGCTGTATGAATGTCTTCTTTTGAGAAATGTCTGTTCATATCCTTTGCCCACTTTTTGATGGGATTGTTTGTTTTTTTCTTGTAAATTTGTTTGAGTTCTTTGTAGGTTCTGGATATTAGCCCTTTGTCACAGGAGTAGATTGCAAAAATTTTCTCCCATTCTGTAGGTTGCCTGTTCACTCTGATGGTAGTTTCTTTTGCTGTGCAGAAGCTCTTTAGTTTAATTAGATTCCATTTGTCAATTTTGGCTTTTGTTGCCGTTGCTTTTGGTATTTTAGACATTAAGTCCTTGCCCATGCCTGTGTCCTGAATGGTATAACCTAAGTTTTCTTCTAGGGTTTTTATGGTTTTAGGTGTAACATTTAAGTCAAGCTGCAGATGGTCTTACAAATGGAACCCCAAATGAGCTCCACTAACAATTTCTACCAAGGACCCCTGGACCGACCTGCTGCCCTTTCACTGACCTAAAGAGTTCCCTTCTGGAGAACACTACAACTGCAGGAACCCTTCTTTGTCCCTATCCAACAGGCAGTAGCTAGAGTGATCATCACCCAATTCCCAACAGCAGTTGGGATGTCCTGTTTAGAGGGGGGATTAAGAGATGAAACCAGCTGGACTTCCTGGGTTGAGTGGGGACTTGGAGAACATTTCTATCTACCTAGAGGATTGTAAATGTACCAATCAGTGCTCTGTGTCTAGCTGAAGGATTGTAAATGCACCAATCAACACTCTGTAAAATGGACCAATCAGCACTCTGTAAAATGGACCCATCAGTGATCTGTAAAATGGACCAATCAGCAGGATGTGGGAAGGGACAAATAAGGAAATAGGAGCTGGCCACCCCAGCCAGCAGCAGCAACCTGCTCGGGTCCCCTTCCAGGCTGTGGAAGCTTTGTTCTTTCGCTCTTCACAATAAATCTTTTTGCTGCTCACTCTTTGGGTCCACACCACCTTTATGAGTTCTAACACTCACTACGAGGGTCTGTGGCTTCACTCCTGAAGTCAGCGAGACCATGAACCCACTGGGAGGAACAAATAACTCCAGATACGCCACCTTTAAGAGCTGTAACACTCACTGGGAAGGTCTGCAGCTTCACTCCTGAAGTCAGTGAGACCACGAACCCACTGGAAGGAAGAAATTCCAGACACATCTGAACATCTGAAGGAACAAACTCCAGACACACCACCTTTAAGAAATATAACACTCACCGCGAGGGTCTGCAGCTTCATTCTTGAAGTCAGCAAGACCAAGAACCCACTGGAAGGAACCAATTCTGGACACATCCAGGCTAGTCTCAAACTCCTGAGCTCAAGCGATCTGCCAGCCTCGGCCTCCTAAAGTGATGGGATTACAGGTGTGAGCCACCATGCCTGTTTGTTTTATTTTCTATTTATTTAATTTCTCCTCCGATATTACCTTCTTTAGGTATTTTATTTTATTTCAATGTCCTTTCTGTAAAATAGTAATATTAAGATAGATGCTTAGCATCTTGGTGCTAGCCTTTCTTCTCTTTTAGTATGCATTTAAGACTCTAAGTTAAGCTGCCCAACACAAGTCCCAGGATGACTTTGAATGCAGCCCAACACAAACCCATAAACTTTCTTAAAACATTTTTAGGGGGGCGGAGCAAGCTGGCCGAATAGGAACAGCTCCTGTCTCCAACTCCCAGCACGAGTGACACAGAAGACCGGTGATTTCTGCAACGTCAACTGAGGTACTGGGGTCATCTCACTAGGGAGTGCCGGACAATCGGTGCTGGTCAGTTGCTGCAGCCTGACCAGCGAGAGCTGAAGCAGGGCGAGGCATCGCCTCACCTGGGAAGTGCAAGGGGGAAGGGTATCCCTTTTCCTAGCCAGGGGAACTGAGACACACAACACCTGGAAAATCGGGTAACTCCCACCCCAATACCGCGCTCTAAGCAAACGGGCACACCAGAAGAATATATCCCTCACCTGGCCGGGAGGGTCCCACGCCCACGGAGCCTCCCTCATTGTTAACACAGCAGTCTGCGGCGATCTAACCGCGAGGCAGCAGCGAGGCTGGGGGAGGGGCGCCTGCCATTGCTGAGGCTTAAGTAGTTAAACAAAGCCTCTGGGAAGCTGGAACTGGGTGGAGCTCACAGCAGCTCAAGGAAACCTGCCTGTTTCTATAGACTCCACCTCTGGGGGCAGGGCTCAGCTAAAAAAACAACAGGGGAAGCAACAGAGGCCTGAGCAGACGCTAACAACTCTGTCTGACAGCTTTGAAGAGAGCAGTGGATCTCCCAACACGGAGGTTGAGATCTGAGAACGGACAGACTGCCTGCTCAAGTGGGTCCCTGACCCCTGAGTAGCCTCACTGGGAGACATCCCCCACTAGGGGCAGTCTGACACCCCACACCTCACAGGGTGGAGTACACACCTGAGAGGAAGCTTCCAAAGTAAGAATCAGACAGGTACACTCGCTGTTCAGCAATATTCTATCTTCTGCAACCTCTGCTGCTGATACCCAGGCAAACGGGGTCTGGAGTGGACCTCAAGCAATCTCCAACAGACCTATAGCTGAGGGTCCTGACTGTCAGAAGGAAAACTATCAAACAGGAAGGACACCTATACCAAAATCCCATCAGTACGTCACCATCATCAAAGACCAGAGGCAGATAAAACCACAAAGATGGGGAAAAAGCAGGGCAGAAAAGCGGGAAATTCAAAAAATAAGAGCGCATCTCCCCCTGCAAAGGAGTGCAGCCCATTGCCAGCAACGGATCGAAGCTGGTCAGAGAATGACTTTGACGAGATGAGAGAAGAAGGCTTCAGTCCATCAAACTTCTCAGAGCTAAAGGAGGAATTACATACCCAGGGCAAAGAAACTAAAAATCTTGAAAAAAGAGTGGAGGAATTGATAGCTAGACTAATGAATGCAGAGAAGGTCATAAACGAAATGACAGAGATGAAAACCATGACACGAGAAATACGTGACAAATGCACAAGCTTCAGTAACCGACTCGATCAACTGGAAGAAAGAGTATCAGCGATTGAGGATCAAATGAATGAAATGAAGCGAGAAGAGAAACCAAAAGAAAAAAGAAGAAAAAGACATGAACAAAGCCTACAAGAAGTATGGGACTATGTAAAAAGATCAAATCTACGTCTGATTGGGGTGCCTGAAAGTGAGGGGGAAAATGGAACCAAGTTGGAAAACACTCTTCAGGATATCATCCAGGAGAACTTCCCCAACCTAGTAGGGCAGGCCAACATTCAAATTCAGGAAATACAGAGAACGCCACAAAGATACTCCTCCAGAAGAGCAACTCCAAGACACATAATTGCCAGATTCACCAAAGTTGAAATGAAGGAAAAAATCTTAAGGGCAGCCAGAGAGAAAGGTCGGGTTACCCACAAAGGGAAGCCCATCAGACTAACAGCAGATCTCTCGGCAGAAACTCTACAAGCCAGAAGAGAGTGGGGGCCAATATTCAACGTTCTGAAAGAAAAGAATTTACAACCCAGAATTTCATATCCAGCCAAACTAAGTTTCATAAGTGAAGGAGAAATAAAATCCTTTACAGATAAGCAAATGCTTAGAGATTTTGTCACCACCAGGCCTGCCTTACAAGAGACCCAGAAGGAAGCCCTAAACATGGAAAGGAACAACCGGTACCAGCCATCGCAAAAACATGCCAAAATGTAAAGACCATCGAGGCTAGGAAGAAACTGCATCAACTAATGAGCAAAATAACCAGTTAATATCATAATGGCAGAATCAAGTTCACACATAACAATATTAACCTTAAATGTAAATGGACTAAATGCTCCAATTAAAAGACACAGACGGGCAAACTGGATAAAGAGTCAAGACCCATCAGTCTGCTGTATTCAGGAGACCCATCTCACATGCAGAGACATACATAGGCTCAAAATAAAGGGATGGAGGAAGAGCTACCAAGCAAATGGAGAACAAAAAAAAAGCAGGGGTTGCAATCCTAGTCTCTGATAAAACACACTTTAAACCATCAAAGATCAAAAGAGACAAAGAAGGCCATTACATAATGGTAAAGGGATCAATTCAACAGGAAGAGCTAACTCTCCTAAATATATATGCACCCAATACAGGAGCACCCAGATTCATAAAGCAAGTCCTTAGAGACTTACAAAGAGACTTAGACTCCCATACAATAATAATGGGAGACTTCAACACTCCACTGTCAACATTAGACAGATCAACGAGACAGAAAGTTAACAAGGATATCCAGGAATTGAACTCATTTCTGCACCAAGCGGACCTAATAGACATCTACAGATGTCACCACCCCAAATCAACAGAATATACATTCTTCTCAGCACCATATCACACTTATTCCAAAATTGACCATATAATTGGAAGTAAAGCACTCCTCAGCAAATGTACAAGAACAGAAATTATAACAAACTGTCTCTCAGACCACAGTGCAATCAAACTAGAACTCAGGACTAAGAAACTCAATCAAAACCACTCAACTACATGGAAACTGAACAACCTGCTCCTGAATGACTACTGGGTACATAATGAAATGAAGGCAGAAAAAAAGATGTTCTTTGAAACCAGTGAGGGCCGGGCGCGGTGGCTCAAGCCTGTAATCCCAGCACTTTTGGAGGCCGAGACGGGCGGATCACAAGGTCAGGAGATCGTGACCACCCTGGCTAATACGGTGAAACCCTGTCTCTACTAAAGAATACAAAAAACTAGCCGGGCGACGAGGCGGGTGCCTGTAGTCCCAGCTACTTGGGAAGCGGAGGCAGGAGAATGGCGTAAACCCGGGAGGCGGAGCTCGCAGTGAGCTGAGATCCGGCCACCAAACTCCAGCCTGGGCGACAGAGCCAGACTCTGTCTCAAAAAAAAAAAAAAAAAAAAAAAAAAAAAAAAAAAACCAATGAGAACAAAGATACAACATAAGGGCAGCCAGAGAGAAAGGTCAGGTTACCCACAAAGGGAAGCCCATCAGACTAACAGCAGATCTCTCGGCAGAAACTCTACAAGCCAGAAGAGAGTGGGGGCCAATATTCAACATTCTTAAAGAAAAGAATTTTCAACCCAAAATTTCATATCCAGCCAAACTAAGTTTCATAAGTGAAGGAGAAATAAAATCCTTTACAGATAAGCAAATGCTTAGAGATTTTTTCACCACCAGGCCTGCCAGAATCTCTGGGACACATTTAAAGCGGTGTGTGGACGGAAATTTATAGCACTAAATGCCCACAAGAGAAAGCTGGAAAGATCTAAAATTGACACTCTAACATCACAATTAAAAGAACTGGAGAAGCAAGAGCAAACACATTCAAAAGCTAGCAGAAGGCAAGAAATGACTAAGATCAGAGCAGAACTGAAGGAGATGGAGACACAAAAAACCCTCCAAAAAATCAATGAATCCAGGAGTTGGTTTTTTGAAAAGATCAACAAAATTGACAGACCGCTAGCAAGACTAATAAAGAAGAAAAGAGAGAGGAATCAAATAGATGCAATAAAAAATGAAAAAGGGGATATCACCACCGACCCCACAGAAATACAAACTACCATCAGAGAATACTATAAACACCTCTATGCAAATCAACTAGAAAATCTAGAAGAAATGGATAATTTCCTGGACACTTACACTCTCCCAAGACTAAACCAGGAAGAAGATGAATCCCTGAATAGACCAATAGCAGGCTCTGAAATTGAGGCAACAATTAATAGCCTACCCACCAAAAAAAGTCCAGGACCAGATGGATTCACAGCTGAATTCTACCAGAGGTGCAAGGAGGAGTGGGTACCATTCCTTCTGAAACTATTCCAATCAATAGAAAAAGAGGGAATCCTCCCTAACTCATTTTATGAGGCCAACATCATCCTGATACCAAAGCCTGGCAGAGACACAACAAAAAAAGAGAATTTTAGACCAATATGCCTGATGAACATCGATGCAAAAATCTTCAATAAAATACTGGCAAACCGGATTCAGCAGCACATCAAAAGCTTATCCACCATGATCAAGTGGGCTTCATCCCTGGGACGCAAGGCTGGTTCAACATTCGCAAATCAATAAACATAATTCAGCATATAAACAGAACCAAAGTCAAGAACCACATGATTATCTCAATAGATGCAGAAAAGGCTTTTGAAAAATTTCAACAGCCCTTCATGCTAAAAACGCTCAATAAATTCGGTGTTGATGAAACGTACCTCAAAATAATAAGAGCTATTTATGACAAACCCACAGCTAATATCATACTGAATGGGCAAAAACTGGAAAAATTCCCTTTGAAAACTGGTACAAGACAGGGATGCCGTCTCTCACCACTCCTACTCAACATAGTGTTGGAAGTTCTGGCTAGGGCAATCAGGCAAGAGAAAGAAATCAAGGGTATTCAGTTAGGAAAAGAAGAAGTCAAATTGTCCCTGTTTGCAGATGACATGATTGTATATTTAGAAAACCCCATCGTCTCAGCCCAAAATCTCGTTAAGCTGATAAGCAACTTCAGCAAAGTCTCAGGATACAAAATTAATGTGCAAAAATCACAAGCATTCTTATACACCAGTAACAGACAAGCAGAGAGCCAAATCAGGAATGAACTTCCATTCAAAATTGCTTCAAAGAGAATAAAATACCAAGGAATCCAACTTACAAGGGATGTCAAGGACCTCTTCAAGGAGAACTACAAACCACTGCTCAGTGAAATCAAAGAGGACACAAACAAATGGAAGAACATACCATGCTCATGGATAGGAAGAATCAATATCGTGAAAATGGCCATACTGCCCAAGGTTATTTATAGATTCAATGCCATCCCCCTCAAGCTACCAATGAGTTTCTTCACAGAATTGGAAAAAACTGCTTTAAAGTTCATATGGAACCAAAAAAGAGCCCACATTGCCAAGACAATCCTAAGTCAAAAGGACAAAGCTGGAGGTGTCACGCTACCTGACTTCAAACTATACTACAAGGCTACAGTAACCAAAACAGCATGGTACTGGTACCAAAACAGAGATATAGACCAATGGAACAGAACAGAGTCCTCAGAAATAATACCACACATCTACAGCCATCTGATCTTTGACAAACCTGAGAGAAGCAAGAAATGGGGAAAGGATTCCTTATTTAATAAATGGTGCTGGGAAAATTGGCTAGCCAGAAGTAGAAAGCTGAAACTGGATCCTTTCCTTACTCCTTATACGAAGATTAATTCAAGATGGATTAGAGACTTAAATGTTAGACCTAATACCATAAAAACCCTAGAAGAAAATCTAGGTAGTACCATTCAGGACATAGGCATGGGCAAGGACTTCATGTCTAAAACACCAAAATCAACGGCAGCAAAAGCCAAAATTGACAAATGGGATCTAATTAAACTAAAGAGCTTCTGCACAGCAAAAGAAACTACCATCAGAGTGAACAGGCAACCTACAGAATGGGAGAAAATTTTTGCAATCTACTCCTGTGACAAAGGGCTAATATCCAGAATCTACAAAGAACTCAAACAAATATACAAGAAAAAAACAACCCCATCAAAAAGTGGGCAAAGGATATGAACAGACATTTCTCAAAAGAAGACATTCATACAGCCAACAGACACATGAAAAAATGCTCATCATCACTCGCCATCAGAGAAATGCAAATCAAAACCACAATGAGATACCATCTCACACCAGTTAGAACGGCAATGATTAAAAAATCAGGAAACAACAGGTGTTGGAGAGGATGTGGAGAAATAGGAACACTTTTACACTGTTGGTGGGATTGTAAACTCGTTCAACCATTATGGAAAACAGTATGGCGATTCCTCAAGGATCTAGAACTAGATGTACCATATGACCCAGCCCTCCCACTACTGGGTATATAACCAAAGGATTATAAATTATTCTACTACAAAGACACATGCACACGTATGTTTATTGCGGCACTATTCACAATAGCAAAGACTTGGAATCAACCCAGATGTCCATCTGTGACAGACTGGATTAAGAAAATGTGGCACATATACACCATGGAATACTATGCAGCCATAAAAAAGGATGAGTTTGCGTCCTTTGTAGGGACATGGATGCAGCTGGAAACCATCATTCTTAGCAAACTATCACAAGACGAGAAAACCAAACACCGCATGTTCTCACTCATAGGTGGGAACTGAACAATGAGATCACTTGGACTCTGGAAGGGGAACATCACACACCGGGACCTATCATCGGGAGGGGGGAGGGGGGAATGATTGCATTGGGGAGTTATACATGATATAAATGATGAATTGATGGGTGCTGACGAGTTGATGGGTGCAGCACACCAACATGGCACAAATATACATATGTAACAAACCTGCACGTTATGCACATGTACCCTAGAACTTAAAGTATAATAAAAATAAAAAATTTAAAAAAAGAACTGAAAAAAAAACATTTTGAGATTTTTTTTTTTTTTTTTTTGCAAATTTTTTTTAGCTCATCAGCTATTGTTAGTGCTAGTATATTGTATGTGTGGCCCAACACAATTCTTCTTCTTCCAGTGTAGCTCAGAGAAGCCAAAATATTGGACACCCCTGCTCTAAGTGCTGCTATAAGTTACTGTTTCAATACATAGATCCGATATTGGTGTGTACAGTTTTACAGTAATTTATTTCAAAACTTTCTTATTGTCTTCTGAGATGTCTTTTCTGATATGTAGGTTATTTAGAAAATGACTTTTCATATTAAATACATATGAACATTTTCTAATATTTTTCTTTTGATTTCAAGTAGAATTGAATTATAATCGGAGAGAAAACTCCCTGTTATTTCAATATTTTGCTATTTTTAAAGATGTTCTTTATTGTATACCATATGATCATCCTTTTTATCAATTTTTGCAAAATGTTCCCTACATATGTACCTAAAATAATGCTTTGCTATGTTTTTGGTAGGTAGCATTCTATGTCTATATCAAGGAAATACATTTTTTAAATTGTGTCTTTATCAATTTGCTCTTTACATACTCTACAATTATTCAATAACAATTTTACTCTTAATGTGAATTTGTCTCTCTTTTAAGTTTTATTAAATTCTGGCTTGTATAATTTAAATCCCTATTATTAAGTACAGATAAGTGTATATTATTGTCTTCGTGGAGAAGTGGCAAAACATTATCTTTATGAAGTGACTCTTCTTATTTTAAATAAAGATTGTGCCTAAAAGCCTTTTTTTTT
Source organism: Rhinopithecus roxellana (assembly GCF_007565055.1). Lineage (NCBI taxonomy): Eukaryota > Metazoa > Chordata > Mammalia > Primates > Cercopithecidae > Rhinopithecus > Rhinopithecus roxellana. The sequence continues at coordinate 32,245,057 of NC_044566.1, forward strand.
TCAAGTATTAAGAAAGCTTCATCAGCTTTCTTTTGGTGACTCATGGTATAATTTTACACCTCTTTATGGTGAAACTTTCCACACTCATATATTAGAATGTTTCTGTGTAAACAATAGAAAGCTGCTGTTCTTGCTGCTGTTGTTTTTAAACAGTATTCAATTGAATAAGTTACAAAAGATAACCAACAATTTGGAGCTGAAGAAGGTGTGTTTTAAGTCAGTCTGTGCTGTAGTAATGGGTTCTTTGTATATAATGTAGCTACATGTTTCTTCTGTAGCTGCTGTGGGATTTCCCAAAATCTAGATCTTGAAGAACTTATTTGAATTTGTTAAGCACTAGAGGTTTTAGAATGCTGTGAGCAGAGGTCTATGTCTATTAATATTTTGTTACATGTTTGCTTGAGAAAGCTTGGTTAAATAGTATCCTATATTTGCTAGTTACTGATTTCTGTTATTCCTGGAAAAAAAATGAACAGTTGAAAGAAAAATAAGAAGTAGGAGGAGGTGGAGGAGGAATAAAAGGAGTCAGTCATATATATATATTTTTTAAGATACCATTCTCCGGAGAACCTTTCTAAGAGGGACTTCAACAAGAATAGTCTGCTGAACATGTTAGTATATGGGCAGGTCATAAAGTAATTAAATTGTGGTATTTATTATTTTTAAGATCTTAAATGTATTACTTTGTGAGATGCAGTGTATTTTCCCATATCTTGCAATACCTCAGGATGCAACTGATGCAGAATTTTTTGCTCCTTAGCTCAGCTAATCTGGGTTCTTTTCTCATGACCAGGAAGAATTAGGCATGTGGACACATTGAAGGGTTATAAGTGTGGAATTTATTAAGTGAAAGGAAAGCTCTCAGCAAAGACAGGGGGTCCTGCAAGCAGGTTTCCAACTCCCAAAGTGAATACCAGGGCCACCACATGAGCTGAAGAGGCCAGGCTTCTCCCCTGCATAGGGTACAAATTCCTGGTGACTCCGTCCCGTTCCCGCAGTGCATGTGGGTCTCCAGTCTATGGTGGGCATGCCCAGGCAAGCCCTTTGTGCAGGTTCCCTTATCTATACAAAATATCTGGTGTATAGATATCTGGAAGGTGGGTTGGAGATTCTCTGGGGACCCTTCTCTATGTGCCTAGACCTTTGTCTGCCTCTACCAATTTGATAATTTTAAAGCATAGAACAGGACTTTAGACATTTGTAGAAGACTCTGTGTCTAAGGAAGGTGGTTATGCTTTACTAAATTTTAGGTTGGATGTCCTTCACCTTCTGGAGTTTTAGAAATATGTAAACCTGGAGATCAAGCATTGAGCTGAGTTTTACAGATTTTTCTTTGGTGTTTGATCAGAATTCTAACCAAAGTATCTACACATTTCATTATAAAAATTTTTATGTTAGAGATTCATTTAAGAATACAAATTACCTGAAATAACAGCTTAAATTAAGTGATAAATTTACTAGTTATGTGAATATAATTATATCAGGTATTGAATATAAAAGGAACTGGAATTTTGTTTTCTTTGTAGATGGTACTTACTACCATTCTAAATCATTAGAGATACTCGGAATGTGGTATTTTAAAGTGGACAATTTATCATTAGAATATATATCTCACGTGATTATTGGTCCACCTTAATGCTGGTTAAAGATGAAAAACCGAGGCGGTCGCGGTGGCTCACGCCTGCACTTTGGGAGGCCGAGGGGGGCGGGTCACGAGGTCAGGAGACCAAGACCATCCTGGCTAACCGGATGAAACCCCATCTCTACTAAAAATACAAAAAATTAGCCAGGCGTGGTGGCGGGTGCCTGTAGTCCCAGCTACTTGGGAGGCTGAGGCAGGAGAATGGCCTGAACCCGGGAGGCGGAGCTTGCAGTGAATGGAGATGGTGCCACTGCACTCCAGCCTGGGCGACAGAGTGAGACTCTTGTCTCAAAAAAAAAAAAAAAAAAAAAAAAAAAAAAAAATATATATATATATATATATATATATATATATATATATATATTAAGCATTATTAGTATTATATTGTTTTAGGGCATCTGATTATCTGACTGGCCTAGATTGAGTTCCAATATCCTTTTGGGAGAAACAGAGACAGATTTAGATGATTTTTAAAGCTCAATACACATTTTAACCAGAAGTCACTATTAATCATTAAAAATAAAAATTAGTCCTATATTTGGATGCAAATTAATGCAGCACACAAAAAGATTGGAAAATGCAGATTAGATAAAAGGGAATAGTCTTAGTGTGCAAGACACAAAAGATGTTGAGCACAAGGGAAGCAGGAAATCAGAGTGAAAACACAATAATACCCCAGGAAACTGAGAGAAACCTTACTTAGAATGTTGGGTATTTCATAACACTTGTCATAATGACTTGAGTCAGCTTGATCTAAATCTCAAAGGACAAGGTAACCTCAGCTAATATCTGGGCTAAGTTTTGACTAATTTTCTAAAACATCTATTATCTTGTTTACTTGCCTAAAATTCTCCAAGGAGTTCAAGTTGTACAAGTTTTAGTTATTTAATGTGATAATTTATATGATGAACTGTTTTAAAAATGGGAAAAATGTTATATAGAATGGGAACATATGACTTATGAGATTTTAACAGGTTAATAACTCTTTCAGGACAAGTTTATATTAAAAGTTCCTTTTATTCCCATTTATAAATGCCAGAAAGTATATCTCACCAGATCTCATTTCAGAGCAGGACTAAAAAGAAGGTTATAGTCCACACCTTTTGTAAATGCTGCAGCAACAAACATATACAAAGTTGAGACCATGTTCTCAGGTGTTAGGAAAAAAATTTCCATAGAGAAAAGTAATTGTGAATGAAATAAATTCATTTCTTTCTCAGAAATATATATATCTTAGATTGTAAAATACTAAAGTACAGCACATGTACAATAAATTATATGTGTATAGCCTGATAAATTTTGCCAAACTGAATATATCAAACAACTGGTAAATTTTCATACACAAAAAAATTCTGTTAGAGTGATTCAGATTGCATTGACTTCACGGACCAGTGTGGGAATGATAGGCATTTTTACATCATTGAATCCTTCAATTCATGAACATTGCATATTTTTTTATTCAATTATACTGTACCTTATGTAGCAAAGTTAATTTTAGTTTTCTCTGGACAGATATGACACATTGTTTATTAGATAACAATTAGATACCTAGTTTCTAATTATGTATGGTTTTAAATGACATTTTTCAAAATTTAATTTTCTAATTTTTGGTAGGGTATATAGGAATCCTTTTATCATATTCATTCACCTTGTCAGGTTCACATACTAATTCACATAGGTTATTTCTAGAATTGTTTTTATTTTCTGTGTACAATCATTTGTGAATAGTGGCTTATTTTCTTTTTGCTTTATTTTACTGGCTAGAAAATAATACATGTTGTCTTTACCAATCTCAGGTAGAAAATCACACAGTGAAATAATTCAATAAGTTACGTGAAGTTTGTTGTAACTAGCCTATTGTGTGCAGTTAAGAGAAGTGCAGAAAGGGGATGCTGAGTTAAGAGACAAGCAGAAGATCATGGACTTTGCAGCCCATACTAATTAGGTTTCCCTTGAAATGCAGGGCAATTTGTTCATAATATAGCTAAATGGAGTCCACGATCTTGATTTTAGTAGTTCCACAATCTTTATTAATTAAGAGAATATTAAAACTCAAAAACTAAACATTCATCCTAGCTAATAAAGAAAAGGAAATAAAAGTGTACATATGAGAAGAAAAAGTTAAATTATCTGTATCCACAGATGATAAGATTGTGCATGAAGAAAATCCAAAAGAACTGACTGACCCCCAAACTTCTTGAGCTAGTAAGCAATTATAGCAGGGTTGTAGGGTACAAGGTTAATATATGAAAGTTAATTACTTTCCTACATGCTAGCAGCAGACTAGTGGAATTTGAAATTAAAAACATGATTTCATTTATATTAGTATCCCCTAAAATGAAATACTTAGGTAAAAATCTAACAAATATACACAAGATCTGTATAAGGAAAACTACAGAATTCTAATGAAGGAAATCAAAGAACTAAATAAATATAGGAATATTCCATATTTATAGATATGAAGAATTCATATTGTTAAAATGTCATTTCTTCTCAACTTGATCTTTAGATTCAACTCAATCCTAAGAAAAATGTCAACAAGTTATCTTGTGGATGTCAACAAACAGATTCTAAAGTTTATATGGAAAGCAAAAGACCCAGAATAGTCAACACAACATTGGAAGGGAAGAACAAAGCTGGAGGACTGACACTACCCAACTTTAAGGCTGGCTAGAAAGCTGTAGTAATTGAGACATATAGTACTAGAGAAAGAACAGACAAATAGATCAGTGGAACAGGACAGTCCAGAAATAGACTCAAGGAAACAGAGTCAAATGTACTTTGAAAAAGATGAAAGGCAGTACAACAGAGCAAAGATAGTTTTGTAAAACAAATAGTGCTGGAACACATAATTGATAAATAATTGATAAGGTAAACTTCATTAAAATTAAAACTTCTGTGAAAGGCAATGTCAACAGAATGAGAAGACAAGCCACAGATTGGAAGAAAATATTTTTAGAAGCCATTATCTGATAAAAGACTGCTATTCAAAATATGCAAAGAAATCTTAAAACTCAACAATAAGAAAACAACCTGATTATAAAATGGGCCAAAGACCTTAACAGACACATCATCAAAGAAGATATGCAGATGAAAAATAATCATATGAAAATATTGCCCACATCATATCACATTAGGGAAACACAAATTTAAACAGCAATGAGATACCGCTACATACCTAATAGAATGGCCAAACCCCAGGATGCTGATAACACCAAATGCTGCCAAGGATGTAGACTCTCAAGAACTCTTATTTGTTGCTGGTAGGAATGCAAAATAGTACATTCATTTTGGAAGAAAATGGCAATTTTTTGCAAAATAAAACATACTCTTGTTATATGACACAGCAATTGAACTCCTTCAAATCTACTCCCAAATAACTAAAAACATGTCCACATAAAAACCAGAGCATGAATGTTTACAGAAGTTTTATTCCTAATTGCTAAACCTTAGAATCAACCATGATATCCTTCAGTAGGTGAATGGATACATAAAGTATGGCACATCCAGACACTGGAATGCTATACGGGTTTAAAAAGAAATGAGCTATCAAGCTATGAAAACATAGGGAGGAATCTTAAATACACATTACCAAGTGAAAGACACCAATATGAAAAGGCTACATACTGTATGATTCCAAATATATGACACTCTGGAAGAAGCACTATTTTGAAAACAATGAAAAGATTAGTGGCCTTCAGTTTTGGGAGGACGGGGATAAATAAGTAGGGCACAGGATAATTTTTAGGGCATTGAACATACACTTGTGATACTATTATGATGGATGCATACCATTATTCATTTTTCTAAACCTATAGAATACACAACTGCAAGAGTGAAGCCTAATGTAAACTATGGACAAGGGGTGGTTATGATGCATCAATGTAGATTTATCAATTATAATAAATGTAGCTCTCTATTGGGGAAATGTTGATAATGGGGAAGGCCATGCATGTGTTCGGGGAGTGGGTATATCGTAAATCTCAGTATATTCCCCTTTATTTTGTTGTAATTCTAAAACTTCTCTAAAAAAAATAAGATCTTTTTAAAAAGTAAACATTTAATAACATATTAACTTTACTGAGGGCATAGAATTTCCATATCCTTCATTACTGCCTCCCCACTTCTTAGCAAGGTGCCTGACACAATATTAGCATTCAATAAATACTTAAGAATGAATGATAAATGAATGTGAAATGAGAAAAATAAAGTGGAGGCTATGTTTTCCCATTCCTAGGCCTGATATATTTTTTCCATATAAATAGTCAAAGTCAGACATTTAGCCTTCTTCCTAAGTCTTTTCTTAATTAAAGGTGACATTTCTGCTTGGCATGTTTATATTACTTCTTTAAGAGTTTCTCATGTTTTGTTTATTTTGTTGTGATACAGAGTCTCACCCTGTTGCCCAGGATGGGGTGCAGCAGTGGTACAAACATGGCTCACTGAAGCCTTGACCTCCTAGGCTCAAGCAATCCTCCCACCTCAGCCTCTCAAGTACCTGGGACTACTGGCATGCTCCACCATGCTTGGCTATTTTTAAGGGTGTTTTGTTTTGTTTTGTTTTGTTTTGTTTTGTTTTGTTTTGTTTTGTTTTGTTTTGCTTTGTTTTAGAGAGAGACAAGGTCTTACTATGTTGCCCAGGCTGATCTCAAACTCCTGGGTAAAAGGAAACCTCTGACCTCAGCCTCCCAAGATGCTGTGTTAACAGGTGAGTCATCGCACCTGGCCTCATGTTTTTTATACCACCAGCTTAATTCACAAGATCATCATTTAAGTTTGATATCTCAATTCATTTATATCTGCAATATGTAAGCTAATTTCTAAATACTTCTTACTTCCTAATACATACCAACATGTATGAAAGCACATTTCTATTGATTGGTCCAGTTCATCCAGAGAAAGATGCCCTGGATCCTTTGATAATTTTAGACAGAGTGCAACTTTTGGTATGTAACCCACACAATACTTTTGATTCTCAATGGTTTCCAATCCTTTTTATTTTGATTCCTGTTCTTTTTTTTTTTTTTTTTTTTTTTTTTTCAATTGAGACATAATCTCACTCTGTCGCCCATGCTGGAGTGTAGTTGCGCGATCTTGGCTCTGCAACCTCTGCCTCCCGGGTTCAAGCAATTCTCTTCCTCAGCCTCCCTAGCAGCTGGGATTATAGGTTGTTTTTAATTTGAGCAAAACAGTTTGGGTGTTAGAAAGAGGACTTCTCACTCAATATTCTTTCTAAACTGCTGCATCTAACTTTATCATAATCACTGCAACTCTGTGACATATTTATTCAATTATCAATAGAATTCAATTCCAATATTTAATGCAGCCCCAGATATATCCAATTCTAGGTAAACTATACAACTATTGTGCAT